>NC_072015.1:37638583-37936083 GCF_027791375.1 Indicator indicator | reverse complement strand
GCTCTTGAATCTGCATGTGGAGTGGATTCAGTGTCTTTGCTCCAGCTTTGAAGGAGGTGTCCTTTATAAATTCAAAGCTGCCTGCAATAATCGTGGCCTCACATCATTCTTAAGTTCAGGAAATCTCACTGGTGAGAGCTGTGCCAAAGCCTGGCTTTGAGATAGCATCATCTGGCTGAGTTTTGGTAACATATGCAAAGTCAGGGACTTTTCCAGATCACAAACAATTAATATATTACTTCCTTCTGGCAGAGCATTCATCAGGATTAAGAAGGCTAGAACCTTGTCTTCTTACATCTCCGTGTCTGAAGAATTTATGGTACTTAAATGAAGTGGAATGAAAATAAAATACTTTCTTACATTCTTTCCTTAATGTTGTCCTATTTGTAGAGCTAGCTGTCCAGAATCTCTTGCTATGCTCAGTTGACTGGGAACATGCATTTAGTAACAGAGCATTTCACCACTGTCCTGTAAATGATGCATCACAAAATAAGATGTCCCTGACCCACTCTGTCACAATCTGCTCTGCTGTTGGGATGAGAGAGAGAAGGATGTCAGCTGCTCACAGCTGATCAAGGATGGGCTGCATAATTTCCTTAGTGTTCCTGGGAGTGGCACTGAGAAGACTTCAAGATGCACCACATTGTCCTATCACCATAGGTCCCTCACAATTGGGAGCACCCAGCCTCTTCAGTCTTCAAGGTCCTATCCTGCAGTTATGCCCAAGAAGAGCTTGTTTGTGAAGGTTTGGGATGTTGAATTATTTATAATCAGCTGGGAGACAAACCCTGAAAGGCAAAGCACTAGGCTCAAATTCAGCCCAAACAATCCTGAAGGGAGGCTGATCAGAGAGGACAGCAAGCAAACAAACTATTTTCTCCATGCATTGTGATTCAGATTTCCAGACTAATATTGCAATACAGTTTGCCTGGGAATTTTCAGTGGTACAGTTGAGCCATTGATACTCTTCAGGATTAAAGAACTACAGTTTTGAATTAGTGGCAACTGTAAATTAGTTCAATGATACTGCTGTGCACACACCACGCGAAGCCTGTTTGGTTGTTATGAACTGGAGAAAGATGATGTGGGAATTGTCTATGCACAGTTAGTTAAAATCTCTCCAAAAGAAGAATTTGGTGTTTGCAGGAAGCACTGATGACAATGTTTCAAGAAAGGGCAACAGTATTTGTTTATCATGCTTGCTCTCATTCTACTCTAACTACACCTGTGCAATTCCGTTCTCCCAGACTTCCACCAACCTCTTCCAGCCACTAGGAAATTTCTTTTCTTGATGTATAACTCAGTTTCTGCCTTGTTTGCTTGCTTGCTCACTTTTCAATTTTTGTTTTCAAAAGAAATTCACAGCAGTGAAGAAAAGATGGGATGTTGTCTATGAGGGGGGAATTCAGGCAGGGTTTGTGCAACCTGTTCATGCATAATTTGGGATTAGGATTTGATGTTCGTGTCCTTTTGTTTTGCTTTTACTATGGAGCAAGGTTTATGTCTCAGAATCACCTGGGTGTTTTCTTAAAACACTTCAGTCAAGCTGTTGCAGAATTGGTTGGGGTTTTTTGGGGTTTTTTTGGTTGGTTGGTTTTGGTTTGTTTGGTTTTGGGTTTGGGTTTGTTTTTTTTTTGTTTTTTTTTTTTTGGTTGGTTGGTTGGGTTTTTTTGTTTGGTTGTTTCTGTTTTGTTTTGGGTTGGGTTTTTCGGGTTTTTTGGTAGCACATTACAACTTGTGTTGCTTAGGTCCTTTATTTTAATTAAGAAGTCTATGCTGTAGGATCTCAACAAAGTTTTATTTCATGAAATGTGTAGAAATTGAGTGTTATGGATGTTTCCAGGAATGCTTTTGCACTACGTGGTTCCTCACATATGCAGAATTCAGCCCCGTGCCGGCAGTGCCTCCTGTCCATGGCAATAGGCATGAGTTTACATCTCTGATTCCTGATTCAAGGGAAGGACATATCTTCCTACCTGATTTTATTTTCTCTTTCATCACTTCTCCTAGAAAAGAAAAATTCAGGCAAAGAAAGAGCAGCAGCAAAGATTTGTGCATAACAAGTAAATAGCTGTATCTGAAGACTTTTGACTGACTGGGTTGTGTGGCAGCAGATGAGAGAAGAGCACATGTCCTACTTTTCTGCACATATCAGTCAGCCAATGAGTCTTTGCATTCCTCCAGATGGGAAGATGAGGAGAAAACTCTTCATATTTCTCTCTCCTGTGTTGTTACTGTTAGAGAAAAGAGGCTTGGTGGAAATGTTTGAAGGTACACCTGTGAATAAGTTTGGAAATCTGACTTTTGGCCTCCACATTTGTTGCTTCCATTTGCTTCAATTTAATACAGAAGTAACATAACTTGAACTGGCCTGTTTCGGTAAAATGTTCCATTTATGTAGCTAAAATCCTTAATCTGAACCACTTACTAGAGCAGGAGGTCCTTTCATGTACTTTGTGAGTGTCACTAACCCCATGTTTACATGCAGGAACCATGGGTTAATCCAAGTTAACTTCATGCAAAAGGATCTTTCCTGATGTCTGATATCATAACTATGGAGAAGCTCTGAGTTACAGTAGACTAAATCTAGTGTATGTGAAGGCAGAAATCAGTTCTGGGTTGATGCATGGACTTAATAAAAAGCTTCTGTTCCTGTCACAAAGAACTCCTGTCACCTGCTTCCTTTTCTCTACTGAGTCTTCTGTCATGGTGGGACTTCCCCACCTTACTCCCCCAGTAAAATCAATATGGATGTCTTACAGGTTTTAGTTACTGGTTTTTTTCAGCTACCGTAGGCCAAAATTGTGGTAAATGAACTACAAAACTGTTGAGGCTGGTCCAACTCTGGTTTATGCTTACATCTAAGTTTGTGAGATCGCTATTTTAAGTGAGCAGGTCGGGAAAAAAAAAAAAAGAGAGAGAAAAATGCATCTGTACTTGATCACAGATGTGACACTGGACTAAAAGATACCTGTCATCTTTACTTTCAGTGACAGCAGCACCTCCCAGCTTCTGCCTTCGTTGTTTAATATGCCATCAGCCATTTGTGTCACAATCTCAATGAGAAGAAAATGGTATGTCCAGAACAAGGGAAACCTAATGGCATGAAGCCTCAAAACCAAAACATGCTGTCTACCTACATGGCTACTAGGAACTGGTGTCACTAGGGATGACTAACATAACATTCCTGCTTGCATCCTGTAACCTAATCAGGCCAGCAGGAAAAACACCACATGATGTTTCATCTACCTCCTGTAAGGGCCTAGCTGATCATTTTTCCTGTTCCCAGGAGGGAAGGAAGAAGAATCCCATAACCAAGCAGGCCACCTTTCACTCATTTCATGGCCACTTCTTCTACCGTGGAAGTGTTCCACTTCAGCTCATTCCCTGGGCACTATCCTACCTTTCCAACAATTTTCTTCCTGGCAAAAATACTAATGTAGTGAACCTGTCAGTTAGATAAGCACCTTCAGTTTCAGGACAACAGAATTTACTCAGCATAACTTGTCAGACTATTCCAAAACCATGATAAGGGACAAAATCTTCGACATAGCACATCTCCCATTGTAAGGGCATAGTTAAAATCTTGGGTATTCAGCTTTGTTCTGCTTTCTAGCAAGTATTTTAATCCTGTTTCACAATAGAATACATGGAGGAAAGTATTTCAGGAGATCTCAAGCACAATCTTTTTTTTAATTGCTTGATTTCTGGCATTTTGTAGGAGTCATATACATCAAAGAAATAATGCTGGAGGGAGGTCTTTCCTTGGTTCCATTTCATTGCCACTGTCATCCTTGGCAGTATTTCAGAAAGGATTTTTGAGATATTCTTTGAAAAATGGCCTGATTATGATCCCATGGAAACCACTGAGAAAATACTCACCACCTGCAACTGAAATCCATCCATTTCAAAATTTTAAATAATGACATGCTGATTTGGAGGAAGGAAATACAGGTAAAACTAAGAAGAAAAAGATTTTTATGCCCTCATTTTTGTCTAGCCAAATCAATGAGAAAAATTATTTTTTTCCTGTATTTGTGTCAGTGGAAAAAAAGGGAGAAAAAAGGGGAAAAAAAAGTAAGAAAGAAAAAATTAATAGAACACTTTCCTTCAAAGATTTCTTTCATTTTCATGCTCTCAAGATGGGATGGACAAGAAATAGCTCTTGAGCCTTGTAAGTAGGTCAGTTGCAATTCTCATGCCCAGACCACATTCCCCACTGTGGAATGCAGGATACCAGCAGGGCTTGCATAGACACACTCTCTCTAGGTCACATGGAGGCTTCTTTCTTTCCTCCATGAACCCAGTCCCACTTCTCAAAGGGGTGGGGGGACAGTGGGAAGCAATTATAATCTTTTGCATTTGAATTGTACCTACACATTTCCTTTTCTCTTAGTTCTTTGGGTTGTTAAATGCTCCTTCAAGCTCTCAGCCAAATTGAGGTCTTGCTGTACCCTCATGCGACACAGCAGGCTGATGTCTTGTGTATTAAACCACCCCCAGACCTGTGCAATTGGTGTGTGCACCAAAACTACATTTGGGGGGGAAGGGGGAGGAGGAGGGGGCCTACAAATCTGGAATTATTTTCTGGAGTGATGCCATTTCACAAGAAATATGAAGAGAACCCTTCCCACAAGTCCTAGGCACTTCACAGCCTCTTTGACAGTAAATGTGAGTTAAAACACGCCAGATGCCACACTTTGAATATCTGTGTTTTAGCCATTAGCTGTTCCAGTAAAAATAGCTTCCTCTTTGTTGTTATTGTTGTTGTTAAATTGGGCAACTAAAAATGTATAATTTGACCATCAATGTCCTTCCATTCTTCATTTTTTAATGTAGAAAGTTACACACACAAACTTCAGGAGCCACAGGAATTGGACTCAAGCTCATGATTTTGTAGCCGGTACTAACTTCATCTAAGCTGGAGGCAGGGGGGGTGGAGAACTGAACACTTTGGCAAAAATACAGTGTTGTTTTAATAATCCTTTTCATCCCTGCTCATCTACAAATCACATTCATTGAAACAGTTCCTGATCCATCACAAATCAGAGAGTTATAACATTTTCTTGCGTTTTCCAGGGTTTCTGCATGAAATGGTGGAGTATGAGCATTAACTCTTTTCCTGACATTTAAGTGTGTACACTTTTGCACACTCAAGCCTTCATATTATTTGAAGGTCAGATTTAAATAGAAAAGGTAAATGCATATCAGAAAGACTGTAATAAGTCAGAGTCTCCTGAACCATTATATCTTTAAAATATGCAATGTTTAAAGTCTTGCCAAGACAAAGTCTCCTCGGACATCTCTCTTCTTGTGGCTGAAAGGAAGGAGCTGCTCTGCTGGGTTCTGTGACTATGAACTGATTATGAGACTTTAACAGTCAAATATACACTACGGATAAAAAGAAATGTGCTGCTAAAGATTAATAGAAAATATGCATATCATTTAATCTGTCTTTTAATTAGACACCTATAAATAAGATGTTGCAAGGTGCTCTGTAATCAAGTTACCCAAATGCTAGCCCTTTCCTGAATTAGCATTTACAAGTATGTGACATATTTACAGACTGTTAATTGCTGCTGTTTTTTCTTCTGTTATTATTATTATTAGTAGTGGTGGTGGTGTTAAAGGAACAGGCAATATACCCCATTGCAATTTTGCATGCATGCCTGGAAAAAAAAAATAGATGACATAAATCGCATGCATAATCTCAGGAGACAATCATTTTAAATCTTAATTGGCTGCCTTTTAAATATCATTTAAGGTCTCGTTTTCCCTGACTCTCTCTCTCTAGTTAAGAAGGTGTTGTGTCAAAGTCTATTACCTTGCTGGACGTCTTGCCTCTAAGTTTTTTTTAAAAAAATAGAACCATCAGCAGAGGTTTGAGAGGTCGATAAAGCTTTTAGATTTGGAGATGTTTTCAGGGAGCCCATTTCCTGCGGCTAAGAGTTGTTAATGGAGCTTAAGGAATTATCTTATGACTCGGGCTGGGAGAGCTGTATATTTCTTCGCTCCTGTTCCCTTGTCGAGGCTGAATATGCTGCTGTCAAACTCGCTTAATGAAAAGTAACGCGTCGCTGATTACAGTTTTATTTGGGCCCTATGTAAAAAGCACTGTTAATTTAGCATCCCCTCCTTTGTGTGTTTGAATTTGCCATGGCTGAATGATTTAGAGTCTCTCAGTTTCAAGCCGTTTTTCCTTCCCCTCTCCCCTTTTTTTTTTTTATTTTTTTTTTCCCTTCTTCTCAATCTGCCTTTATATTTCTGCTTTTATATACCAGCATGAGTTGCCCGGCCTCCCTTTTCAGCCACATAGCGTCCTCTAAAGCAGCTGAAACTGATCTTTGACTTGTGCTATTGGATCAAATGGCAAAATTAATTTCTCACACTCTTTTGTTCAAACAAAAGCCCAACAAAACCCAACCCTTTTGAAAGATCACTGCATTTGATGGCTGTTCTAGAGACAAGGTTCGTGTACCAAAGCAAGAAGCTATTTTCCCTCCACCGTAATTGATACAGTCGCTCACCTCAGGATCGGTATGGTGTCGATGTGTGAGGGCAGACAGACACACACATACCTACCACGTCTAATGCACGGCCCGAACCGTGGTCTGGTGGGATCTGGGCTTGTTATATAACATATATAAACTTACTCACACTTGTTTTATAACGACAGTGACACGAAAATGGAGGGATAGAGATTTCGATCCACTTTTCCTTGGGCTTCTGACATTTTACTGCGCCTAGAATTGCCCACAGTCTTATCACCTTGTTTTTAAGTCCTGAGGGGGGAGGAGTTGCCTCCCAAACGACAAGCTGATCACATCACTGCCCGAGCCAATGCCGACCAGCAATGACTGATAACCGCGTGCAGAGTAACCTGTCACACGCCTGCCCGGGGCGGCGTGCGGGTGCCGGCGCTGAGCAGAAGTCCGGGCACCTCTAAGGCCGAGGGAGGTTTTTGGCTACTCAGAGGAGAAGCCCTCTTCTTGCGCACACACACTCGGCTGTGGCTGTGCTGGGAGCAAATGAAGTCCCTTCTACTCCACAAAGCCTCTGTCGCATGGCAGCTGAAGCCCATCGGGAGACCCGAGGTCACCCCATCGGCTCCCTGCGCACACAGCGAGCCTTCCACTCACAAACCTCCCGGCTTTACAATTACCATCGCAGCAGGCAGCGGGTTTTCCCCCCCGTCCCACTTGCCTCCGCCAATGGTTTGAGGGCAGCCTAAACACTTGCCTTTTCTCCCTTCCCTCTTTCTCGCCTCCTTCACCCCCACCTCCTTAGTTTGGCTGAAAATAATTTGCTTTGTCTAAAGGGTTTCAGAGGCAAAGCTCGCTGGCCGCCCTGGCTGCATTAAAATTCCTGCCGGCCCAGCCTTTAGCTGAGATCGCGGCTCCCCGGAGACTCCACTTTCGCTATTACTGTCAAGTACCCTTGACTCTTTGTTTTTGCCCTTTTATCTATTACAACTAATTCGAGTTCTTTTGCCCTTTTCAGTTTAAGACGTGGGCTTTCTGTAAAGCCTCCCCCTGCCACCGAGCTCTCCGGGTGCAGAGCCTTTAGAAATTGAGGGGTTTACTGTCAAAATGAAAATTTCACTTCAAATTATCTTGGCTGATGCACGTTTTCCAGGCCGGGGGCTCCTGTCTGAGCCTTTTGACAGCCAGATCAGCAGAGGGGTTCAGTGATCTCGATAATATCATCCAAGAGAGCGAAAGTCAATACAATGACAGGGAATATGACTGGATACAATCCAATTATGGCTGTTCGCAGAGAGGGGAAGGGCTTGATCTGATCTCCGCACCCAGATTCCTTTATTCAGTCCTAACAGGTCTCGCTAGAAACTTTGCGGGCTGGCGTGTATTTTGGCTGGGTGCTGTCTCAGTGCGTTTATCGTTGCATACACACACACACACACACGTATTTATTTCCCGGGGTGAGGGGCTGCAGTGGGATGAGCAAGGAGGCTAAGAGGCAAGAGGCAAGAAAGGCTCTTGTGCTTGTCCTGTGTCAGCTTGGTCCTCTGGGTTCCTTCCGCCTTCCCCCGCAGCGCCTGGCACCGCAGCTCAGAGGGCTTAGGCCGGTCTGGGTAAACCAGAGTGTGTTATCGCCTCGCAGTTTCTTTTCCAGCAGTTGTCCCTCTCTCCCGTTACGGGGAGCAGTAAAGTTTGTTCCTGTTCCGGGAAAAGGAAAGGAAATCTTTTAAACGCCCGTTCTCTATGTGGTAAATTGGCTGCGAGTGCTCCTGAATCACATGCCGAGAGCGCTCTTTCTCCCTCTCTCTTTTTTTGGTTGCGCTCTATTTAATGTCAAAATGGTAAAGCATCCGTCCTGAAGTGCTGAGATATTCATGGAGGATCAGCGATTCTCCATATTGGCAAAGGAGCTGGAAAGCTACAAGAGTTCTTTAGAAGATCACGTTTTCCATGTGAATCAATTGCTCCGCGCACGGCGGAGGGGATGCCGCGGCCGAGCCCGGCCCTTTGGGGCCGACCCTCGTCCGCCCGCACCTCGGGGGATTGAGAAGGGGGGGGGGGGGGGGGGGAGGGGGGAATGATGCTCTCGCCCCGCCTCAGAGGGCAGCCAGCTGCCCCGCCGCCGACCCCCACCAACTTGTGCGGCTTCGAGCCGCGGGAGCACGGTACAGCGAGGAGAGGAGCCAAGCATCCCTCCGGCGGCCGTCCTCTCGCTGCAGAGCTCCACTCAGCCCCTTCTCTCCCGGTAGCCTGTTGATAGTCCTTGGAATTAAACGGGACCGGATCCAAAGGGAAAATGTGAAACCTAAAAGGTGTTTGTTGAAGCGATGCAAAACGCCACCACTTGTGTTACCTCTGAAACAGACAATTTATTGGAGTGAACATACCTCTTAACATACTCGCTTTCTTTCTTTTTTTTTTTTTTTTTTTTTTTTTGGCAGGATAGATTTGTGCAGTAGGTGTAAACTTAGTCGAAGTGCTGTTTGTGAATCATATGCTAACAAGGAAATCAGGAGGAAAAACTCTCAGAAAGTCTTTATAACTAATGTCGGCATGCCTTAAATTAAATCTGAATTAAAATTTCCCATTTGTAAACTTTTGGATGTAAACTTTTTAAGTAGGTCTACGCTATAGCACGTGCTTTTTGGACATGGAATTAAATAACTTTCACGACATTGATCCCTTAAAGTCGCAGCCAGGAGAAATTCTTCAGAAGAGCAATGAACAAAGTCTGTCCCTTGAACTGAGCAAACTGAACGTTAAATCCTCATTTCTGTTGTGTTTATTGAAAAGGAAAAAAATTATATTTAAATTTAAACTCTCGCAAGTCTCTTTTCAGGGTAGCTCATCCTTCAAGCTTTAGAAAGTCCTTCGCCGCTCGGTGGACCTGTTAGGAACAAAACATTTTGCTTCCTGATTTGGGAAACGCCAGAAACTCTTTGTCCGAGTCATGGTGGGCCAAGTTTGAGAGCTGCCCCTTGAGCACGCTGGCGCCGTTTCCCACCGCGCGTCCCAAGGCGCCCGTTTCCAGAATGGCTCCTTTGGTGGTAGCCCAGGAAACTGTCGTGTTGCTCAGGGCTTGGTTCAAAGTACTATGTCTGAACAGGGGATCGTGAAACACCCCGTCCACCCAGTTCCTGAGGTTGGTGACCGGCGAATCCTGGTGCCTGTCTATGACACTGACCGGGGCGGAGACGGCGGAGGCGGCCGAGGCCCCTGGCCGTTTCAGCATGCAGGAGGGGTACTCGGCCTGGTTGAGGGACGTGGCGGTGTGCGCCAGGGACCAAATCCTGGGCTTCGCCTCCAGCAGCTGCTGCCCCTGCTGGAAGCACATTTTTGACTCGCAGCCGCGCTGCTGCCGAGCACCGAGAAGGTCGGGGCCGCACTCCTCCGCCACCGTCTTCAGGCAGCTCCGCGCCCGCTCTGCCGCCGGCTCCTCCTCCTCCTCCCTGGCAGCGGCGGGCGGCGGCGGCGGCATCTTGGCAGGGGGCTCGGTGGCCCGTGTCGGGTGGCTGCCACCCAGGTGAGGGAGCGGGTGAGGGTAGGGCCGTCTCAGCTCACACTCCGAGCTCTCCGACTCGGCTGCGTCCAAGTCCTCCAGGTCGCTGAGCTCCAGCTCCTTCTCCTCCTTGCCCGTGGGCTCTGCGGAGTGGGGGCGGGGGAAGGGACAGTAAAAACAAGACATACGGTCACTGGCAGCACCGCGCTGCCCCGCAGCCGCCCCCACGAGCAAGGCCCGCGGCCGCCCCCATAAGCGGGGTCCACCCCGGGGGCGAGCTGGCGGCCAAGCCCCGCGGCCGAAGCGCTAAGTGCCTGTTTTTAGCAGAATACCCTCTGCTTTCCCGCTCTTCATCGCCTCTTCCTGCGAACCGTCCTCCTCCTCTTCCTCTTCTTCCTCGTAGGGCCGCTTCTCATCCGAGCACTTGTTCCGCGGAGGCCAGGTCATCTTGTTCTCCTTCTTGAGCCGCCGCCGGGCGTTAGCGAACCAGGTGGAGACCTGGGTGAGGGTCATCTTGGTGATGATGGCGAGCATGATCTTCTCGCCCTTGGTTGGGTAGGGGTTCTTGCGATGCTCCTGCAACCAGGCCTTCAGCGTGCTGGTCGTCTCCCGGGTGGCATTTTTCCTCCGCGTCCCGCCGTCCATCGTGCCATACCTGCTGGCACAGAAGAGCACCTGCGGTGTCACATGGCACCCTCACCCGCCCCCTGCTCGACACAGGATCCCAGGGCCCCGGCACCCCCTCAGGGGTGGGGTTGGACCCGAAAGGGGGAAGATGGGCGAGGACGGTTCTTTAAGAGGGAGACCTGCCTCGAGAACTCAGACTGAGGAAGGATTGAGCTGGCAACAGCACCGGGCAATCCAAATCCCTGCCGTGCCGTAGCTGTGGTAGTGCAAAGAGGGAAGAAGGTGCCTGACTTCACTGGTCGTAAAGTCAATGCCAACATTTTGGGCAGCAGGGAAATCCTAGCTGCTTGCAAACGCACAAAAATCCCAATTTCTTGTTGTTTGATCAGGCCTCCCCAAACAGAATACATCTGGGTGACCCCAGGGTGTAACTGTTAATAGAAATATATTTCCTCTTACTGCTTTTATTAGTGATCTCTCCTACCCTTTTGTTCCTGAAATTGTAGAAGCCTAACACAGATGACACTGGGCTGCGACTGAATATTTAATGCACATCCTCCAGTAAAGGTCACCAGCACCCAACGGGCCTCAGAGCTTGAAACAGTGAGTAAGTGGTTTTGAGCTTTTCAAAAACTAATAAACACACCACAGATGCCCCGGCGCCTCAACCTGACTCCGCAAGAGGATATACTAACTGCCCCCGTGGGGAGGGACCGGCCCCTCCACAGTCCGTCCCGGGGGCAGGGGACCTCGTGTCTGTGTGCCTGCGTGCCAGGGACGTTTCGGTGGGGAAGGGGCGGTGGCATCACTGGGGCCGGGAGTGAGATACTAGGAGACAAGGAGGCAGGTCCGCGCCTCGACCCCGCGGTGGGGGGGACGGGAAGGGGTGGGGATCGCGGGGGCGGAGGAGGGGGGTCGAGCGTGGCCGGTGGGGGGTGTGCGCTTACCTGTCGTACTGGTACTGGCTGAGGGTGTGATCGTAGGGGTAGTAGGCAGCTGCCGGGGCGATGCCCGCATGCGCAGACCCGCTCCCGTCCTTCGCCTCCAAACTGTTCTGCAAGAGACACCGCGCCACCGCCCTCAGCCCCCGCCGCGGGGATAGCTCCGGCCCCCGCCCCGGCCCCGCTGCCCGGCTTCCCAGGAGCTGGGGTTGCACGACGGACCTTCCCGGAGGCCCCTTGGCAGCGGCGGCCAGTCAGATCAGTAGAGACGTTAAAGCGAGTGTTACGGTGCCGGGAGAAAAAAAAATGCAAAACGATCTGGCCGGGAAGAACGCACTGTTAGTTTGCGAGACACGGTCTGGGCTGCCCCAAACCACCCGCCTGGTCTAGCCCTCCACTCTCGACCGCCACCTCGTCAAGCGCGACTTTTAATTGCGTTACCGTGAGAACCGTGCCGGGCTTGAATATTTAATGACAGCGGGGCTGGACGCGCCGTGCTTCCGCCCCTGTGGCCATGAGCGGGCGAGCGCGGGGGAGCGCTGTGCGGCTCGGGGGCTTAGGAGGAGGAGGAGGAAGAGGAGGAAGGAAGCGTCCGGGGCTGTCCCCGTCTCAAAAGGGTCCTGCCGACCGGCCACTGCACCACCGAGGGCGCGGGAGGAGCGCGGCTGCGGCGTGGAGGACTGGCGGACGGGGAGCCATGGGGCGGCGGGGGACCGGCGGTGCCACCGGGGCGGCTTACCAAGGAGTAGAAGGCGGGAGCCTCAGTGCCGTAGGTCACGTAGTTTCCATAGCCCTGGGGGCCGGCGTAGGGGCCGCCGTAAACCCCCAGGGCGGCGGCGGAGTTGAGCTCGTGTCGGGCGGTAGCGAGCAGGCGGCTCTCGTACACCGGGCAGTATACGGGGGTCTGGGCGGAAGCGGCCGCCCCCGTGTCGGCAAGCGTTCGGCCGCTGGACTCGCAGCAGGTTGTCAAGGAGTTGGTACTCATCAGGAACTGGAGGAACAGAGAACGGCGCTGAGGGCGGGGGGAGGGGGGAACGGGACGATTTCCCAAATAGTAACCAAGTTTGGTGTGTTTGTTTTTTTATCAGATCGCATCTTTGGGATGTCGCCCCCCTCTCTCCTCTTCCATATTTTATTTCAATCGCTCCGGAGAAACGCAGAGGTGCAAGTAGTTGATCAGTTTTCTAAAAGCCCACCACAACAACAAACAAATGCCCCGTGACTGTGGGTGTTTAACTCTCTGCAAGACTTCGTTTCAGTCCTTGGCATTTAAAACCTAACTTTTCTGATGCGTTGTCACAAGACTGGGTTTACACTAGTTTTCTCCTCTTGCGACACAATGCTTCCCATCTGCTTTTTTAACCCTTTTTTTCTAAATCACTCATGCATATTTATTTTGTCTGCAGATTTGTAGCAGCCACGCGCTCATATGTTATTAACTTGCTGGTTTAGAATATCCCATTATGTTTCTACGGTCCACATCTCAGTACTTTCGTGTTTAATTGGTAAACTGAATTTGATTCATAATGAGGGAAAAAAAAAACCGCTGGGATGGGAAGAAAGCGGATGGGGGTTGGGGGCTGTCTGTCTCCGCTTCTCACCTCCCTCATCTTTGCAATCCTTCCCCACGCGTCACTGTCACCCCCCCAAACACCCTAAATCTCTCGTGTTCCTTCCCGTTTAAAATATATGCTCGAGATAGAACTTAAGCATCTTGGAAAGACGCGGAGCGAGCAGCTGATTTTTCCACTCCCGCGTGAGAGAAAGGATCGCGGCCGCTCGTATCCCTGGACAGAAGTAATCAATAAGAACTGAAATTCAATCAATTAACGTTGGTAGGCAAAAAGTCTTACCTGTGGTGCAGAGGAGTAAGGGTAGCCAAACTGAGGATAGGACATGGTACAGAGGCTCCCAGATACATAGAAACAAGGCGAGACGTCTGATCTGCACGCTATTGCAGCCTGGCTCTGCTCTATTGTACCAACTGATTGGTAACCACAGGTCCCTAGATGCTTATAGGACGAAGCAGAAAACAACATTTAATTTATTTACATGAAATCTTAAACTTTTTTTTTCTTTTAACCAAATAAAAATATATGTACAGTGATGTTAGCACCTTCCCTTCTACAGCTACAAAACAGGAATAATTGTTAACGTATGCGCTCCTAGGCTGGCAAACGTGACAGCAGAAATACATACTTTGCACCCACAGAAAAATGAAGGGAGGGGGGAGAAAAGTGATACAAATACATGAGTTCAGAAGCACGCAGTTTTAAAAGAGCCAAGCCTCTGACGTCACGCAAAACCCATTCAAATTAACCTGTCTGTAAGTTTAACCTTCATTTTTGGGACCCTTTCCCGTTGCATCGAAAAGAGACTTTCCAGCATGCCTCTGAGTCTGTGTAAAAGGAACGAAAGTTTGGAAAGCTCTCCAGCAGAGGCTGTGCCTTCTTGCAACACTTCTGTATCTTTCTGCGGGGAAGGGAATGAATTGTTTTAATCTGGAGAATCAATGTTGTATCAGCTAAGATTTCCCCCCACCTTCCTTAGTCACTGAAGGGCTGGTAAGCACTTTTAATTAGAAATTAATTAATGAGCAGCTGCTTCTTCCCACCCCACAGTAATAATTAGTCTCAATTACAAACAAGACATATGAAGGGACACACGACTGAGTCTTCATTTAAGATTTAATCAACAGTTAAAATTAGCGCTAGTGCTGACAATAAAGCACATGACATGCAATCCTGCTTTCTTTTCAGTCTTTATTCCAGACGTGTGATTACAGGTAGAAACCCCTACAAGCGTATTCCGGGGGATGATTGAAAAGACGCGACTTTTCACGTTAAACCGATTTTGATCCCATCGCGATCCTCCGCAGGAAAAGCCAGCCTGTGGCAGGGTGCAGGGCCGCATCCAGTCTGCCTGTGCTCCAGGCTGCACACAGCTCGGAAGGGGGAAAAGCAGAGAGGATGGGATTCGAGAGAGGGGTGCAACTCAAACGTGCCCAAGTGCTGTTCCCCGAGAGCAAACATCTCTTTCCTGGTAGTTTTCTGAGGCTGCGGTGGGACCCCCGCGTGAAGGAGGGCCTGGGACTCTCAACTAGATCACCCCCTTCTCCCCACCCCACTGCTACTATCAGCCTCCTTACCCTCGTGGGGCTGGGGTCCCCCACCCTCCAAGCAGGCAACATTCCCCTCTACTTCACCCTCGGAGAGGGGCAGTCTCCTTGCTGCCGCCCGGAGGCAGCAGCCGTCGAGAGGAGATGCTGGGGCTATCGGCCCGCGGAGGCTGTTTCGGCCATTTCTGCAGACTGGTAGCCCCAGCATCTCCCCTCGATGGCAAGTACCGCCGGGGCAGGGCGAGCAGGTAACGCCGGTCAGGTGGAGGAAGTGGAGGAGTCAGCGCCGAGGCTGAAGCTCGGGCTGCTGCTGCAGTTGAAGGCTGCTCCGTGGTGTGCAGACTTGCTCAGAGAGATTCCTGGGTTCAGACATGTGAATAGCCCCAGGGTCACACTCTAATTAATGATGATGTTCTCTTCTTCTCCCCAGCTGGAAGACTGCCTCCCAGAAACGAATCTGCCCACACTGACAGCTCGATTGAGGGTGATTGATGACTATCTGGAGACCACAGTACACATAATATAATATCTGCTGCGTAATTGCTTTAATTTACAGATGAAAATACTAGTTCTCAGATTGAGTTAGACGACAACGAGAGACTTTCTATGGTGCTTTAAGAGAGTTTGCAAATAAAAGATTTCAGATACAGTACATGCAAATTATCCTGACAGCTCAGTATCTGTAGCCGGGAGAAACGTATAAAGAAAGGGAATCAACTGACATTAATAATCGGGTTTGAATTCTGTATTGATTTTTGGAGGGGAAGAAAGTGCTTTTTCTTTCCTCACCTGAAAAGCTAATACCTTCTTCTTCCTGGGAATATTAATAACTTAGCTATTTGGTCTCTTACAGAAACTCCTTTATTCCGCCCGCTACCCCCGGTGCTGCCAAGATATGATGATACTTTTACTAGCAGCTTTCTCCTATGCGGCATGCTGGCGGGCTACTGCATTGTTTGGGAAGAAAAGACACCCGGTGTTTACACAATGGTCTGCACGCTGCCTTTGGGGCTGCTCGCTCTGCCTCCTCCGCTGATCACGCTGGGGGATGTTTATTTAAGCCCTGGAGAATAAACTCACCGGTGCTAGGGAAGAAAACAGTTGCACTTATCTCAAGAGCAGCTCGGTGTAAAGCACTATAATTAGCTGGGAGAGCTAAAGAGCTGCCTGGAGAAGTCCTCCTAGTTTTCCAGGCTACAGTTTGGGAGATGTCCTGGTGGTATGGAAGGTGTTGTTTTCTTTCTTTTCTTCCCCTCCCCCCCTGCCCCCCTCTTTCCCTCTTTTGATACTACTGCAGATGTCAACTCCACAGTGGCCCACAGAACACTACAGGTTTTGATATTTAGATGAGTCTATTAAACTTTAAAATACAAGGTGAAATTCAATATTTATAGTCCTTGTCTATTTATATATCACAGTTGTCTTTCACTGCACCATGCAAATACTCTGATGCCCATCTTTGCACTGAAATTTCCTGTATTAATCATGATAATTATTTGTCATTCTTCTTTGCAGCCTGCCTGATCTAGTACTTTACTCCTGGTCAGCTTTGCACCACTTCCAATCTGTATTCCCTAGAAAGCACTCATTAAAAAACTGAACAACAAGAAAACAAAACAACAACAAATACCTTAACAACCTTAAATGCTAAAACTTGACATTTTACCTTCCTCCAGTGTTCATGCCTTGTTTCACTTACAGTCTACAAATAATGGTTCTTTGTTGATAAGAAACTCAACATAATTATATTTCATCTCGAATTTTTGGTGCCAGCACACAAACAGGCAGTAAGCCCCACAATGATTTAAAATAACCTTTGTGGTTCTTGCACATAAACAACGCAACACTGTTCAAATCCAAGCAAAGACGCTTAATGCTGTGGTCTATATCCTTAAGCATTTGGAAAATGCAGGTCTTTGCTGTGCAATAAAAATTGATCCTTGTCAAAGCCCCTTTCCTGTACCAAGCAGTTAACAGCTTTCGAGAAGAAGAAACACACACTGCTTTCTCCAAAGTTTGAGAAAGTAAACCCATCAGATCAATAGCAAACGCTGGAGAGTTCCTCTCTTGTAGGAGCTAGCCTGCACACCCAGACAAGCAGGTATTTTACAGCCAAATCCCAACCAACTCTGTCTCTGAGAGTTACGTGTTTCTTCTCTGAGAACCCAGAGCCAACATTCATACAAGTTTTATAATAAAAGCATGAAACAAGAAGGAAATGCTGTGATGTTGGAACAGGCCACAGCAGGTAAAACAGAGAACCTCTTCAAGGCTAACGCTTTGATGGACGTCTTCAGGGACATGATCTGGAAGCAGTTAATGCAGCTACACTTTTACTATCTGCATTTTCATCGCCTTCTTTGGAGGGTTTATTGCCACTCCTGGAACTACTTCAGCGACGGAATTTGCTTATGGGCTAAACAGACTTTAGCTAGCTCTTTCAGTAGACTTTGCTTTGTTTTCACGTTACAGATTTAAAGCAACCTTGACACCACCTGACAAACGTTGTGAAGCTCTACATGTTGCCCATTTGGGATCTGACATGGAACCGAGGGCAGCCTACAACATTTTCAAGTAGATTAGCTCCCACAAAGTCGCTATCGACAGTAAATACGATTGTTTTCTCTGAGCCAATCTGAAGTGTAATTGCGTCTCCTGCACTCTGAATCGAGGTACAAAGAGGTGATCCTGCAGACCGGGGCGAACCCAGGCAGTGGCTTGTGATCGGCAGATCGCAAACAGTTGCATAAGAAGGAGCCGCTAATTAATTTACTCAGATTACAACTACAAGCAAAATCAGTTGTTCAGAGCTATCCAGTTAAATGCTCTCATTTTGTAAGCCTTCAATCCTCTTGGCAAACAATCTAGATTAAAGCAGAAAGGCCTCACATGCTCATTCTGTTCTTTGTATTTATTAACTTTTCACACTTAAGGACTAGAGCCAACACGCGCTCACAGACACAAAACTTTTCAGCAAGGGCAGCAAACGCAGCGACTTGGACAGCTGCCGTTTAGCTAGATGGACCCTACAACATAGCCACATTTACCTGCAGAGCATTGCAACTACGCTTTCACTAGCAAAGCAAGGCTTCTTCTCCCAGCTCCTGTACCCCCAGTGCCGCAGACTCATAGGCATTGGTAAACCACCGCCTTTGAGCTCTCTGTCAGCAGACAGCTTGAACACACTTCCCTGCAAAGAGAAAACTTTCCTACTTGCAATGTCAAATTCTATGCCTTTTAAAGTTCGCCTTAAAATCCAGAAAGTTTGACTTGATGCCTTACCTTAGCGCTCGCTGAATATCATATCCACACCCCCTTCCCAAGACATAATACATGTTAAAATACATTTGCCCTCTGTCCTACGTAAAGATTGCACAAAGCCAAATGATTCATCAGAGAGAGTTTCTCTTCCCTCCAGCAGTATGTTTCGGCTGCCTTGCTGCTAAAGCAGGCTCCGAAGGGGGAGGGGGAATAAACCCCACCGCTACCCCCCCCCCCCCCCCCCCCCAGCCCTCGCTTCCGTAGAGAGACACACAAGCATCACCACCAAAGCAAGAAGAAAATTTTTACCTGTGATCACGCCAGACTTCGGCTAAAACCTCGTAGCGATGGCTGTGCCATGGCAAGGCTTCTCTCCTTTCGTCTGCACTGGCTGACTTTGCAGGGAGCTACGGAGAACTAACGCAGACATTTCTCAGTGTGTAATACCTGAGCGGAGCAGCACAGTGCCTTCGGTCCCCAGGCGCCACAACCACTTCACTAACCCTCTGTACCAGAGTGACGTTCAAGTGAATAGCTCCACTGATCACACTCTTTCTTACTGATTAACACTTTCCAACACGACCAGGCACTCCACTTCCAACTTTTCCCATTTTAAAACAGAAGCAGCCAGCACCGCTTGCTTCCGCGGGTTATAAACGCCGTCTGGGGCGTGGGGGACACCATAATTAATAGCAGGTTAGTAAAATTAGTGCTGCCACTCCAATTGTTGTCCTTGTTGCCAACAATAATTGCATTGATTCTGGAAGGACACGAATGTCCTCCATTTAACCTAATGATCTGCGGGTTGCACACGCTGTAAGGCAGCTGTAGCGTTGATTAACTGCGCGCACCCCCGAACTGTCATTTATCTCTGCGAGTCACGACTGCAAGGCGCTAAACTTGCAGGCAACTCTCCCTGCCTCTCTCGCCCTTTGTTTCTCTTCCGTTTGAGGAGGTGGGCTGGGACGCCAGTGCTAGTTCTGCTCGCAGGAGATGGGCACCTGTACCTGTCCACCCATCGCCCTTGGCTTTAGTCATAGCCTTGGGGCTGCGCGGCGAGCCGGGCGCCGCGGAGCTGCCGGGGGCTGCGCGGGCCAGCGACCCTCGGCAGCGGGGAGGGGGCGAGGTGGGGGGCGGCGCGGAGGAGCCCGGCACCGGGGACCCGCTCCCGGCAGTGCCCCCGGGGCCGGCCCCGCCGCCGCCGCCCGTCTTGGGCGCAGCCCACCGGGGCCGCTCGGACACTGGGTGCTTCCTCCGGGAGGGGAGAGAGAGGCGAGTGCCGGCGGCAGCCGCAGGCAGGTCGGCCCAAGATCGCTTGCTCCTTTTTATCCTCTCTGTCCCCTACGCCCGTCCGTCCCTCCGCCGCTGCTGCTCCCTCCAGCGAAGTTACTTGGGCCCGAGGCTGGGTGAGCTGGGAGCAAGCAGTCCCCCCTCTGAGAGGGTCTTCCGCTGTGTGCAGCCCCCCTCCACCCTCGGGCACCAGGACCCGCTCCCGGTTGCTGCCGGGGCCCAGGGGCCCTGCCGCACGGCAAGTTCTGTAGAGCCGTCCGTACTTTCTCTTAATTGTTTGTTCAGCAGGAAAAGGGACAAATTGGGATTGACAGGAGGGGGAGGAGGGATCAATATGATTTCTGCTTAAAGGCGTAAGCCTGGACAATCGTTTCAATAAAAGAGAGGGAGAGAAGGATAGTATTATGTCCTACTTAATTAAGCGAAGACAAAGAGGTGTGGGGAGAAAGGTTCAGGAGAGGTGGGGTGGCAATGGGAAATTTTAATCCGGTGTCTTCCTACCGAAACCACTAAAGCTGAACTGTAACGTTAACAGGGAACATCGGTACATCGACAGATTTATTCTTGCCAGGGCTCTTTCATGCTTGTGTCATTTGCATGGACCCGTGCTCGTAATGTTGGACACACGCTGCACCTTGTAGTGCACTGTCACGGTAATTCTGATGAATGCTGAAACTGGGAAATCCTCTTCTCTTTCCCCTTTCTCCCTCCTCGGATTGTCCTTGCAGCTTCCAAGGCGGGGAAACCACAAGGAGAAGGAGAACGCGAGTCTTCTCCCCATTCGCACTTGTAAGCAGAAAGCCAATCACGCAGCGAGCCTTTGCATTTCAAAGCGGAGTAACAAACCCGCAGCGAGGTGGGTGCCTGGCTGCCCGCCAGGGTTGCCTGCGTGCCGGGAAGACGAGAGGTACGTGGCTAGGGACAGGGGCATCGCTTTGCTTCCCAGCCACTTTGTGGGACTCTCACGCCCTCCCCAAACCATCTAGGAGCGCAGGAGGTGTGTGTGCTGCCCCTACCGGCCCCGCGGATCTGGGCTGTCCTTTCCTTTCCCCGGAGAGGCCCGTCCCGCTGGCGCTGCCCTCGGGCTACTGCCCCGGGCTCCCTCCCAGCCCGACTGCTCGAATGCGCCAGCCTCGGCGCAGAGCGGGGCCGAGGCTCCTGGGGACAGCGCCGTGCCTGCGGGGGAGCCGCCGCCCCGAGGGGACCCCACCGCCTCCCTCCATTTCTCTCCGCCGACCCCGTCCCGCCACCGACCTGAGGGGCTGAGCCCGCAATTTACAGAATGGGGTGACATGTCTCTCCTTCGGCCAAATGTGCCGGGACCGTGTTCCCTCTCCCGGGCCAGAGCGGAGGCCAGGACTGGGGCAGCTGCGAGGAGTGCCCCGATGCCAGGGGCCTGGAGAGGTGCCGCCTTTCCCGGCGGAAGGGCAGCAGCGGGGAACAACTCTGGTGAGCTGTGGGGGGCTGCTGGATGCAGCTGCCCTCCTCCCCCTCTACTCCCTTTGAAATTTGCTACGATGTTCAAGGGCAGGAGGCACGGTTCAGAAGATATTTTTTTTATATTAACAGCCACCCCCTGTACCTGCACACTAATATGTCTCTTTCATAATGTAACAACCCCAGTTCCACGAGATCCCCAATTTTTATTGTTTCAGGGATGGTAAAGGAAGAGAGCAGACTCTCGAGTCTTGTCTTTTCCAATTTGCTCATGTCGACTCGCACACCTCGGAAATTGCCACTCATTGCCACTTTGACCTAAGCAACAGAAAGCTCTGTGGCTTTCTGACAAAGGCTGGCCTAGCCAGGCAGGAGGGTGATCAAACTGAGCAGAGCTGACATCCCAGTAGACATGCATGCAGGTCAACCTCAGTGACATGCTGGACACAACTATTGAGGGAACACTGGTCACCAATAAATCCAGGAAGGTGCTTACAGCCACAGCAAAAGCTTTTGAAAGTGCTTCCAAAAAATCATGGGCCAGATCCCATGGCTAGAAAGGCATTTGTAGATTTCACTTGATGTTGCTCATGGTGTTAGAGATTCTTTTTCTCCCTCTTCCCCCCCCCTCCCCTCACCCCCCCAAATGTCCAATAATGCAAAGGTTTCAACCATTTGTAATGTTTAAAGTGTTAAAAGGTGATCCTTTCACTGCAGGAATGGTGTTGGTCCTCTCTGTCCTGGCATTTCTGTAGCTAGATCAGTGCCCTCTCTGTTGTGAAAAGGCCATCATTAGGTGGTTAAAGCCCTTAATTTTCCATGTCATTAGACAAATAACACTGATGGTAGCACCACATATTTCCATTCAGAAAAAGAATAGCATTTAATTGCCAGTTAATTCTTGCAGCACTGTAGCCATTCTTGGAAGGCCTATTTTTTAAGAGATCAGAGAAGGGAAAACAGTCCCTTGATCTCTTACTTTTTTTGCCTTTATTTTCCAGTAGTGGTTACTAAATCATACCTAGTTAAGGACCAATATACTAATGCTTGTCTCTTAACCCATGCACACTATGAAGGTCCCAGAAGCACATTAGCTTAATTATGAAACCTCTGAACTAATTTATGTAACTGAAAGTGTTTTACAAGAAAGCCAATACATTTCAGAATGTGGTAAACACATGGTCACAAAACAGAATTTTGCTAAAACTGTTTTTTGTCCTCTTCTGCTCTGGGTGCCAAGTTTTATGCTAGCCTCAGAGCAGACAGGTTTATCTTAATGTGCAGGGATTCATATAGGTACATTTCTCTTCCTTTTCTCACATTAAATTCATTATGTGATGTTCAAAAGACTGATACACATTAGAAAACCTTTAGGCATTTTAGAGTAAAAGGGATGGTTCATTAAAAGGATAGGTTATTACTTTCAGCAATCGTTTCTATGTATACATTTAAATGTGAAATATTTGCCTGGCACTGACCCGCATTGGTCAGAATCTGTGCAACTATACTTTTATTCATAAATCAGTACCTAAGCTAACAAAGCACATTTGTTTTCATATTCTGTAGTTGTTTGTGGTCTTTTGTGGTTCACAAAGAATCAGGCTCATAGTTATTTTAAAAATAATTTTCTAAGCAAGTGTTAACCACAATTCCATTCCAGAGGCCATGATTTTGAAGAAGCTGTTTATTCTGTGGTAGAAAAAATGTTGATATGGCCTGAGAAATAGGTAAGGCTGCCTTAGTCTACTCAACATATGGATGGGTAGAAGGAATTATTTTATAGTAAGAAATAATTTAAAATGCTTTAAAGCACAGACATTTCAACTAACCCGTAAAAGGCAGAAGATACCAAGTGAGTCAGTAGCACCAAGTTCTCCTTCCTGCCCTGCAGCTCTGTCTGAGCAGCCTGAGCCTTGCAGATCTTGCTCAGGAGAGCAGCACTCCTGAAGTGGAGCTGCAGGGAGGCAATGCAAGAATAAGCTCCTTTTTCCATGTTATACAACTGAAGAGAAGTGGACTGTGGGTCTAGCCCCATGAGTGAGTAGCACTGTAAAATGGTACTTGTGATTACTTACACAAAAGAGGTTATGGAAGAGAAATGTATGTACCTCAGAAAACAAAGATGCAATTAAAGCAGCATTTGTAGTTTTCAGTTAGGGTTATCTTTCAATGCTGGATGAACCTTCACTTTTTTTTCCCCTGCTAATTATTTTCATTAGCTGTTTTAACTCTTCCTGAGAGCTCTTAATAATTGCTTCAGAGCAAAATGTGTAAAACTGAAAATTATTTATGGCACTGATTAGAACTACAGAATACTAATATGGGTAGTCAGGAATAATTTACCATAGCAGGAAAAGCATTATTTAATTGTTTAATATAGAAGTTTAATTGTGCTTGCATATAATTATCATGTAAATATCACTGTGATCACTTTAAGAGGTTATTTCTAAGTGTGCCAAAATTCTGAAGCAATCTGAGAAGAATTAATTTTTTTTTCTTGCCTCCCTTCACAAGTCTCTCAAGTGCACTATATGTTTTAACTTAAACCAAAATATCGCCAAAGGCAGACAGGAGTTCCAACAGTGACCAGTGTAATACTCACTGCTTTTAATTACTGTAACAATAAATCACACAGGAATGTCCTCCAGGAACTAAATGATTTTCTAAAACATTTGAGAATATTTTTGAAATTCAATTAATTGAAGGCACCAGATAAAAGGTACACATTCTTAATGGCTATAAAATAACCCTAAGGGATGTAACTGAGCTCCAAGCTTAACTTCAAAGTGTGACAGAAATACTTACTGTATTACTTTAAAAGTATTCAGATCAATGAATCAGTTAAAATTACTTATACATTTACCAACCTTTTCATTTTCTTTTTGAATATGATAGAAAGAATTGCTCTCATTTCCCAGGATACAAAAAGCAGTTGAGACCTGTAAAAGAAATTGTAATTAAAGCCAGCCTTCAGTCAAAGCTGGTATTAGGAATTTTTGGTTGACACAAGATAAAGGGTCCAGTGAAACATAAAAGTGCCTTGATATAACATACATTTAGACACTTTATACTGAAATTTAACTGGCTTGTGGAGATATTTCAGGTTCTGGGATTAACTCTGTCATTGTTAAAGTCAGTAAGCATTTTTCTATTGAACTCAATAGAACCAGAATGTCACTCTGCAATATGTGTTGTGTGCAGCTGTGTACCTTATTGTTTATTTGGGGCCAAATTAAATCCCCCTCCCCCCCCTTTTTTTTCTCTCTCTCTTTTTTTTTTTCCTTTTCCCCTGTCTTTGGATTAATCATGCTAAGTGGAACATCCATAGGGCTTTGCAAGGTACAGAACATCTTAGTCACAGCAGGCTTTCAGCCTTTGCAGGCAGTGGTCAGAAGTAGTATGGCAGCTAATGCTCAGTATGATCTGACTGTATAAATACAGGTGTTTGGCCTGTAGTTTATGATAGCAGAGGTTTTTGATTTTTCTTTTAAATAAAAGTGTTTAAGGCATCACGGTTTTCTGATTTGCAAGGTGACTTCATAATGCAGTGTAACTCAACAGCAGCAAAGAGTTAAGAAATATTCAGAAGCTGAACTGTCTCCATCAGCTGAGGTTTTTTAGCAGAGTTGCTCTATTCTGGACAGTTCTTCCTTCCTCTCTGTAACCTCAACTTGCAGCCATGCTCCTGATTGTATCTGGGCCATGAAAGCAGATCATAGACCCTCAGTCATCATACCATGCAAATAAGGGTCATCCTCTAGCCTTTGCACAATGGATGCTTGCTATAATTATTCACTGATGAGAAATAATTAAACTGCATATATGTTATTTCTCAGTGCAGAAAGTTTAGAAATAGTGGAACCAGAATTATGAACATCTGTACATTCATGCACATCTGTGTCTGTGCCCTTGTATGCACACATGCATAAACACACAGAGGGGAAGAATGCAGAGAAGTGCCTCTACTAGATGAAGGGACTATATTCCAAGAGAAGATTAAAATATTCTATGGAAGACAAATCACAATATTTTCCAAGGGGTACCTGTTTTCAGTAGTCATTGATGATTTTCTTAGTAGCATATTAACCTTTTCTCTATGCTTAAAATGTGTTAAACTGAGAGAGTAAAAAAAAAAAAAGGACAATAAGGCTGCAGAGATAAATACATCTTTATTCTTTGTTTCCTTTTTTTTTAAATTTTCTTCTTTTGGTCATTCAAAATGATAAATCCCATAAGAATTTTTGAGTATTTAATATTGATACTATGTCATGAAAATTAACAATTTTTAAATAGTCCCACACAGTAATCCTGCACCCCATAGAGGCAAGGTGGGGGTTAAGGTAGGTCACTGAGCAATGGAAAGATCCCCAGGAGATTACAGTTGTAAAAATACAGGTGCTGTCAATATTTCTGTTTAAAACTGCATGTAATAAATATGATACAAGACTAAAAAGAAAGCTGTTTAATAAGGCCAAGAGTCTAACCCTGACACTCTTTTAATCTGGAACTGTAGCAAACAGTTTGAATATTATGGGCAAATACCCAGAATATTTGTAACAGACTCACGTCTACTAAATTAACACCTGTGGCCTGTAGCCAGATTCAAATAAATTCTGTGTAAAAAAAAGCCTGAACTCTCTATTAAATGCTTATGTCAAGAATTACTCCAATCCACTGTTTGCAAGCATTTAAAACCTTTTCTCTTTTGAGGACTATGCAAGTAAAAGGTCTTTTCCAAGAACAGTTATGTTGTTTATCTCAGAAGGGCTGTGTGCCTAATAAAGGAACACATGCATTTATACAAAACCTGATTAAATTCTGAGAAACTGTAACTGAGAAATTCCTGCATTTCCCTTTCTTCTACCTCTTTTTAAAAAATAAATAAATATTTGAACTTAAAAAAAAAAAATCCCTATCTGATTTCCTCTCTTTCTTATTTAACCTGTGGTGAAATGATCGAACTGCAGTAATACAGAAAAGTTGAGGTAAAAAACAAGTCATAATTTTGGCTTCAGGTTAAAGCTGAGTAAATCCAGGATACCACACCTAGAAAGTAGAATAATTTAATTGAATATACACGTCAGGCAAGGTTAAATATCATTAACAAAGGAAAAAAAATGTATTTAATTTTTAGGTTTCTAAAAAGTCTGTGCAGTCAAGATATGCAATGTAGTTATGTTTGCTGTAAGGTGCAATGTTTCATCTGTGTTGTATTTTCCAGTTAACACTCCTCCTTCTCCTCCTCCTCCTCCTCTCACAAGCATCTGATTTCATAGCAGGTAGAGCTATCAGTCGTAAGCACACAGACAGTGGGAGCTGAGGGATATCTGCAAAATTCTCATTAACGTTCAAGGAGGAGCTTTCCTTGGGAGGATGACTCCGTTTCTTGTCTTTGCCCATATCCAGAGAGGATGGTGGGAGGTAAAAGATAAAGAACAGATACCTGCAGCCACATGTGTTCACAGGGATTGTGTCCTGTATGACATTTCAAGCCTCGCTCAAGGCTGCCAGCCATTCTCTGTTCCCATGCCAGTCTATTTTTTTGGGTGGAAGTGGAGTAGAGTAAGACAAGAGCTGCTTATTCAGGTACCGAGAAAATGTTAGTGCTGTGCTCAAACCCAGCATGGTCAGGGATGCAGCAGAGCCAGCTGTGATGCTGGTGAAGCTTGTTACTGTGGCTGACCATGCATCACCTGGAAGTTTCAGCTGAGGCAAGGCAATGGCATCAAAGCTCAACGACAGCTCATGGCACCATAGCCATTTCCAGATACTCCAGCTCTCACCCACACTGCAAAAGGATGCCTACTGCCAGTTTGGCCAGGTGGTCATGCGAGGTGCCAGCAGCCCATAGAGAGCCAAAAAAAGAAGTCAGAGTGGGACACTGGGTCGAGTCTGAGTGAGTCTGCATCTGGGTCGAGGCAATCCCAAGCACAAATCCAGGCTGGGCAGTGACTGGCTAGAAAGCAGCCCTGAGGAGAGGGACTTGGGGGTGCTGGTGGACGAGAAGCTCAACATGAGCTATCGATGTGCACTTGCAGCCCAGAAAGCCAACCAGAGCCTGGGCTGCATCAAGGGAAGTGTGGCCAGCAGGTCAAGGGAGGTGATTCTCCCCCTCTACTCCGCTCCAGTGAGACCCCACCTGGAGTACTGCATCCAGTTCTGGAGCCCCTATTACAAGAGGGACGTGGACATGCTGGAACATGTCCAGAGAAGGACCACCAGGATGATCAGAGGGCTGGAGCACCTCTCCTATGAGGACAAACTGAAAGAGTTGAGGCTGTTCAGTCTGGAGAAAAGAAGGCTCCGAGGTGACCTTCTTGTGGCCTTCCAGTATCTGAAGGGGGCTACAAGAAAGCTGGGGAGGGACTTTTTAGGCTATCAGGTAGTGATAGGACTAGGGGGAATGGAATAAAGCTGGAAGTGTGGAGATTCAGGCTGGATGTGAGGAAGAAGTTCTTCCCCATGAGAGTGGTGAGAGCCTGGAATGGGTTGTCCAGGGAGGTGGTTGAGGCCCCATCCCTGGAGGTGTTTAAGGCCAGGCTGGATGAGGCTCTGGCCAGGTTGATGTAGTGTGAGGTGTCCCTGACTATGGCAGGGGGGTTGGAACTAGATGATCCTTGTGGTCCCTTCCAACCCTGACTGATTCTATGACAAGCTTGAAAAAATATTTTCCTTTCCAGCATTACCAAAATGCAGGTAAACCTAATGGCTTACCCAGACTCGATATCAGGAACTCAGCCAGACCCTTTTTTTTTTTTTTTTCTCCCCTGTCACTTCTAGCTGTAACCAATAATTAAAACCTTTCACTTCCCAATCTATTTTGTGGTTCCCTGTGGGACTTTTGTTGGCTTGCAGTTTTGCATCAGGTTTTCCTACCAAAAGAAAGTTATCTGCTTTACACTAACCTGTAAAGAAAGATCTTCTAACTCTGTCAGCTCAGACAGCTCTTTCCAGTCTCGCTGAACATTTTAGAGGTGGACTTGCTGGATGCAATGATTCCACCTGAGTTTGTGAAACTTAAAAACGTGAAACAGGAAGCATGGTGCAGTAAAATTTGAGATGATCTGAAAAGTTATAGAGATGTAAAAAACTCCACAAATGTAAGACTTATGAATCTGACTTTTTTCTCATTTAAAATACTTTACGTGAAGTACACTGCTGGGAAAAGGATGATGAGGGTACCACAGTCACTCCTGAAAGCACAGAGGATCTGGGAGAAGGAAGCTTGCTCCTCTGGTCCATATTATGCTGACCCTTGAGATATGTGAGTTGTGTGACTCTAATGGTTGACTTTTATGTGAGAGAAGAAATAACATCCAAGGCAATTTTAATCTTTTTTCCTACTTAATTTGATATTTTTTTCTTTTTTTTTTTAAAAAAGATCTTAATCTGTTTTTTTAGTTATCACTGATAAATTTAAAAGGCTCTTTAACCTGGCTTTAAATTTTTTTTTCCCCGTAGAATTGCAAAGTACTGTGGCTTGGTAGCTAAACAATCTCCAGCATTGCTCACCTGCAGTTTAAACTTAAAATCGGTCAGACCGACTTTGTGAAGGCACTTCAGAATTACCAAAAGAGACAGGCGGAGGGGGAACCTTTATGAATTTATAAAAATGCAGTCATTAAAACTGCAGTTCAGGAGCCCAGTCCCAATTCCCTCTTCATTTTATGTCTTTCTTTCACTGAGCCATATGAATTTACTCTTGCCTTGCCTCCTTTGCTTTAAAAAAGTCCACAGGAATCTCACTGAGGAACAGGACAATGATAAAAATTTGATCTATTTTGAATGCCACTGTTGCTTTTTGTAGTTTTGTTGTTTGTGTAGAAGCACATGTGGCAATGTAAATTTGTTCAATAGTACAACTTACAACTGAAAATGTTATAGATAGAACTAAAAATGAAGTCAGTTGTAATAGTACAAATAAAGAACGAGATGTGTTACATATGAATCACGCAATTAGTGAATTCCACTAAGGGTAGTAATTGCTCATTGCTTCAGATCTGGAAGCTGTTTTGAAATGCTCTGCAAAGCTGCATGTGAAGAATAATGTTTATCTTCAAAATCAAGTTCAAAGAACTTACCTTCCAGCAAGTGACGGCATTTCCAAGCAGCAAACACACTACAGAGTAAAGGCTAAGGGCAACTGAACTTAAAGGAGCCTAATATAGAAGCTTGGCTGAAATAAAACTTTGAAGAAGTTTCCCAGAAGATGATTAAAAAAAAAAAAAAGTTATGTTGAAAAATGGCAAGACAGATGAAGGCCTAGAACATTCACACCAAACACTCTTCCAGTTTCACACGTGCCTTGCAGAACCATGTGCCAGTGCAGCTGAATCCCATCAAAGGTCCTGTGTACGCCTCACAGTTTTCTTTTCTTTGGAAGGAATGTTTTATGCTAGGACTGCGTAGATCTGTGTAACTGGTACAGGTTCTGTGTATGCAACCAATTTGATTTTGTTCCCCCTACTGGATTTAACTTCATAAATAATGTCTCCAGCAGATGAAGTGAGTAAAATGATGTGGTAAACTTGCCTGTTCTAAACCACTTTCAAACACATAAATGGCAGTTCAGCTTTTAAACCTGAGTACTTAAAAGCTTCATTTAGTAGGACTCCAGAAAAGAAGGATAATTCTGTGGCTATATAAAATGCCCAGAATTTTTCTTTTCACTTCACAGCTCCACCCCAAGATTTGTAAAGACCTAAACCCCATCATGTTTTAGGGCATAAGCTGACTGCTAAACCTGAGCTGCTTTATGAGTGGGCTTTATACTCTTCCTATGCAGCAGATGGTACTGGTCAATATTAAAAATAGAGTACCTGATGGATAGACTGTAGTGCTATTTCAGAATAGCCATTCCCATGTTTCTTCCAGATTTAGATTTTCTTTCTCCTTTCTTGGCTGCCAAGAGCATAGAGGATATTTACCCTAACACACCTCTCATGGTGTTGGTTTTAAGATTTTCACTGAAGACAGATTTATTTGGACTTTGTTAACCAGTTTAGAGGAAGTTGTTCTTCTGGCATCAATATCTCCTTGGGAACATGTCAGGGTTAATTTTTTCTTTAGCTCTTGAACCAAACCAGAAGTCAAAATACATATTTAGGAACCTAAATAAGTTTTTCAGAATTTCTGGGCATCTTCATCTTTCACTTTGGTCAGTAACAGCCAATGCTCAGCATCTCTTTGACTAGGTCACTTCTTTTGAGAAAGCTCTTAACTCTTTTATGTATCCAGGGAAGAAACTGAATTCCTTATGCCAGTGTTCGCAGAAAGGAATGCACAAAATCATGCTTAGGAAGGAAATTTAATTTAGAGATTTAACAGTTACAAAAGTAAAGTAAGAAACTGCTCTTATCTTGTGACCAAGAATCACAGAATATTAGGGGCTGGAAGGGACCTTGAGAGATCATCTAGTCCAGTCTAGAAGCAAAGCACTGTTGTAGTGTGTTCCTTGATATGTTTCAAGAAGGAGTGATTTATGATGAAAGATTGAGCTCTAAAGGAGCAGGATAGGAAACTGAACTTCAGTCTTTTGTGAGTCAGGCTGAACATAAGCCAATGGTGTTCCTCAGTTAAAACACTCAAATTTCAATTCCAAAGTGGAAATTTGGAATTGAGGTAGAACAGATCTGGTCCCTTCAGGGAGCTTTTCACTTAAATCCACATAGAATCATAGAATCAGTCAGGGTTGGAAGGGACCACAAGGATCATCTAGTTCCAACTCCCCTGCCATGGGCAGGGACACCTCACACTACATCAACCTGGCCAGAGCCTCATCCAGCCTGGCCTTAAACACCTCCAGGGATGGGGCCTCAACCACCTCCCTGGACAACCCATTCCAGGCTCTCACCACTCTCATGGTGAAGAACTTCTTCCTCACGTCCAGCCTGAATCTCCCCACTTCCAGCTTTATTCCATTCCCCCTAGTCCTATATACACACACACGTACAGCCTGATTTTCAACAGTCACATTGAATGCACAGACACTCTGTAGACACCTACAGGGCCTGAACAAGGAGAGGAGAAATGTGGAGAGGTGTGTGGCAGAAAGCTTTCCTTTTCTCAAATCCAGACATAACTGAGAGGTTTCAAACAAATCCGTACACATACACACAAATACATGTCTATATATTAAATGTGAGAAAAGTTATTTTTCATTTCTGTCTTTGAAAATACTAATCAAAGTTTTAGAGTGCAGCTGATTAAAATGCAATTTAAATTAATTAACTGCTGATGGAAATTCTCAGAAAAATGTCATCTTTCCTTGAAAAACTGGAAAAAAGGCAAACCTGGTTGCAGTTACTAACACCTGACATTGTTTAGTTGAAAAGGCTTCAAAACTTAGAAATAACCTGGTAAGTAGCCAGAAAACAAACAAACAAACACCCAAAATCCCCAATAAAACCCCCAAGACTTCTTTTGCACCTTTAAATGCCTAATCACAACTCAGTGGTAGTGACTGGGAATGGTAACAAATTAGATGAAGTTAATGATGTACACTTAACTAAAAGACCAAAGAATCAAAATTGGATTCTTGTCTCTTCTAACACTTGATGCTTCTATGGTTAAATCCTCTAAATCTTTGTTGTTAACCTGAATACAATAGTTTAGTTTGTACATTTCAGGGACAATGGAGAACACCTAGAAGAGAGTTTAAGAAAATATCTTAACTGCAGTCTCATTTTGTTGTTGTTTTTGTTTGGATTTAAACATTTTAGGTTTGCTTGCTTGTTTTGGTTTGTTCTTGTGAGTCATAGTAGCATAGAATATGTCTATACCAACGTGGCAGAAAGACCAGGCAAAGGATACTGCTGACTACTTTCACTGACACTCATTCTTTGCCCCAGGATTTGTATAGAGACTTACTCCTAACCAGTGATCCAGGCATTGCTATGGATCCCTTGGGTATGTAGTCCATGACCATTGGACCTTAATTTCTAAGGTCTGTAGGTAAACCAATTAAGGCTTTTAACTATAGAATCTAACTTTTAAGGTCTATAGCTATCCACTCTATGGATTTCAGTTTCTTTAGACAGAGGAATTCTAATTTCCAGGGCTGTTCCTTTCCCTTTTTTTCTTGTATATTCTGGTATGTTCTAAGTTTACATATTACATGGCAGCATATGTGATTTTCACAATGCCATTTAATATTTTTCAAGTTTATGAATAGCTGTGTTACATTTTTTTTTCAAAAATCAAGATGATACTTTGCTTCAAAATTGTAAGAGAAAAGAAAAGTCTTTTGTGCAGTTTTAAATAGAGGTGAATAATTGCTCCTTGGAAAGTCTCATTAACACTACCTAACATCAGAGGGCATCTATATTTACAACATTTTGATACTAGGAATATTTGGCTTCTAGGAATCTAGCTGAAGATTGGGCCAGATACATGGTCCTTATTTTGGGCAAGAGCACATTCACTTGCACCACTGCAATAAGTTTTACTACCTTGCCCAGAGTTGTTGGCACCACAAGCAGAAAGTTGTTCAATAAGACTTTGATCAAGTATCCACAGAATTTTTGGCACTAATTCTCTGTTCACTGGCTGATGTTAACGGCTGCCACACCTGTCCTCTCCATTGTAATAGGAACAATACTTACCACCTCACACAGTTAAAGAGTATTTAGGGCCACCAGGATGATCAGAGGGCTGGAGCACCTCTCCTATGAGGACAGACTGAGAGAGTTGGGGCTGTTCAGTCTGGAGAAAAGAAGGCTCTGAGGTGACCTTCTTGTGGCCTTCCAGTATCTGAAGGGGGCTACAAGAAAGCTGGGGAGGGACTTTTGAGGATATCAGGTAGTGACAGGACTAGGGGGAATGGAATAAAGCTGGAGATTCAGGCTGGACATGAGGAAGAAGTTCTTCACCATGAGAGTGGTGAGAGCCTGGAATGGGTTGTCCAGGGAGGTGGTTGTGGCCCCATCCCTGGAGGTGTTTAAGGCCAGGCTGGATGAGGCTCTGGCCAGCCTGATGTAGTGTGAGGTGTCCCTGGCCATGGCAGAGGCGTTGGAACTGGATGATCCTTGTGGTCCCTTCCAACCCTGACTGATTCTATGATTCTATGATTCTATGATTCTATGATTCTATGATTCTATGATTCTATGATTCTACGATTCTATTTTGTCAATGTAGATTGCCTTCTCTGACAACTGGACGAGACTCTTCAATCAAGAATCTCTTTTTGCTCGGGTCTGTAGATTCTTTATAACCCCAAAGAACCATTGAACTAACCTCTCGTTTGCTACCACCTTCCTGGACACGCAGGATCTGTCATTTCTATGGAAGGTTCTGTTGTAAGTCTAAGGTTCTTACTTGGTGTTTCCACAGGCTACTGTGGAAAATGTTTCCTAGCATTTGGGCTTCCTGGCTGATCTTGTGCTATGGTCCCTTCTCATCTTTTGAGTATCAGGAAGCAGACTTTGACAGGCTGGCATTTTTAAACAAGTAAGACGCTGTCTTTATCAACTTGAAAGCACAGAGGTGATTCCTCTGCCTTGGCTGCTTTGCAGCAGAATGTTCAAAAGTTTCAACGCACTAGACCAGCAACCTCTCAATAATAAAGGATGGTGTTTCCCTTCTATGTGAAATTCCCAATACTCACTCCCATGACATGCGTTTTCTTAGCCTGAAGGTGTCAGGATTAGGTTGGATTCAGAGTGCACTCTTCAGTGAAGGACCTTTATAAAACAACTGAGAGAAACACATTCAGAAATTGCCCTTGATTCATTTTCTCTGGGAACAGTTCTGGAGAACAGGATTTATTTCTAAATTATTCTTCAGAATATTTGGGGGCAATTTGTTTCCTCTCCCAAGGAGATGTTCTATGAAGTTATTTAAGAGGTGGCTGCTAAAGTACATAGAAATATCCACATTCTATTTGAGGAATATGGCTTTATACTCAAGGAAATGTTTGGAATACCACAGATAATTAATTTTCTAATTACATAAAGGGGATAGTTTCTTTCTATATGGCTGCCTTGCCGATTACTACTATATTAGCTTAATGAAGAGTATCTGTCTTTTTAGTTATTTATTTTGATATCTATTCTAGAGTACAGGAAAGACATGACATGTTTTATTGAAATAAGAAAGGTAGAATAATTTTAGTTTTCTTTTAAAAAGGAGGTGCTTGCTAATGAACTTTTTGTGGTCAATAATCTTTCTGATGTCAATGATCTTTTTGCTGTCATTGCCTCCCATTTCTTGTTCTACATCCCTTCCTTCCTCCTTTCTTCCTCAGATAGTTGGGTTTGGATATTCTGGTTTGAAGAAAGTGGTTGTTAACTCTTTCTGGATAGACCTTGGTACCTCAGAGTCATTTGTGCTGTCTCTAGACCTTGGACCTGTCATTTAACAAATGTGAGGTATAAGCAGTGGTTCTTCACAGATGGACTTTGGAATGGAAGAGGAGGAGATTATGGTAGACCAAAATAGTATTAAATCATTATTTCCATAGAAAAATGCTTCTGGGATTCTGTGAAAAGGACTTACAGCCATCTCAGTGAGATACTAATTTGTTTACCTTCAAGTAAAATCATATATCTAAAGCCAGACAGTTTTTACACTGAGGTGTTGAAGAGCTGTCCTCTGTGGCAAGGTGATGGATAACTTCATTATACAACTTAAGAAGCTCTTCTTCCCTTTCTTGTACTTTTTCACACTCTAGTTAATCACCTCATCCCAGTTAAACCAACTGACTACTTCAGCATTAAATGTATGCAAAATTAACATTTTACTGTACTTGTGCCAGATAAAGGCAGTCCTTTCCATCTAGAAAACAAGACACCCTTGTTTAAATGACTCTGGCTTCTCTGTCTGATGTGTAGCCCAGATGATGTCATTTCCAATCACAGTATCACAGTATGTTAGAAGTGGGAAGGAACTTCAAGAGATCATTGGATCCAACTCCTCTGCCAGAGCAGGATCACTTAGGGTAGTCTGCACAGGAATGCATCCAGGTGGGTTTGGAAAGGCTCCAGAGAAGGAGACTCCACAACCCTCCTTGGGAGCCTGTTCCAGGGCTCTGTCACCCTCACTGGAAAGAAGTTTCTCCTCATGTTGAGCTGAAATCTTCTATGTTCAAGCTTGAATCCATTGTTCCTTGTCTTATCACTCTGAACTACTGAAAAGAGCCTGGCCCCCTCCACTTGACACCCACCCCTCAGATATTTATAGACATTGATGAGATTCCCTCTCAGTCTTCTCTTCTCCAGACTAAATAGCCCCAGGGCTCTCAGTCTCTATTCCTAGGGGAGATTCTCAAGTCCCCTAATCATCTTCGTGGCTCTCAATCAAAGGAGTGTTCTTAACTTCCATCCCTTCTCTATCCTTTTTTTTTTTTTTTTTTTTTTGGGGGTGATAAGAGTATAGTGTAAGGATGGCTGTCCTGGAATGTCCTTGTCTTTGTTAGCAGCAGATACTGAATGCTGATGGTGTAAGAACAGGAGGAAGTTACAGTTTTTTTCTCTAGAATAATCTGTCAACCTCTAGCAATCTGTGGTTCAAGGACTTTCTGAGTCCAAAATGAGTCTGATCCTGATCCAGACCTGTGGGCTAACATCCTGCCCAGCCTTGGACCACTCAACAGGCAGATTGCCCCTAAAATTCCCCCTTCTCCATCATATGTAGTGTGAAATGACATGTTTGTTTTCCCTTGCTATACACATTTTCCATCTTTTGAGATGGAAGATCAGAATCAGATCTATACTTTGGTCCACTGTAGGTGTATACAGTGACATAATAACATTTTTTTATTATTCATTAAGAGAGACTGAGAGCCCAGGGGCTGTTTAATCTGGAGAAGAGGAGACTAAGAGGGGATCTGATCAATGTCTATCAATATCTGAGGGGTGGGTGTCAAGTGGAGGGGGCCAGGCTCTTTTGGGTGGTTCACAGTGATAGGACAAGGAACAATGGGTTCAAACTATAACATAGAAGATTTCAGCTCAACATGAGGAGAAACTTCTTTCCAGTGAGGGTGACAGAGCACTGGAACAGGCTGCCTAGGGGCGTTGTGGAGTCTCCTTCTCTGGAGACTTTCCAAACCCACCTGGATGCATTCCTGTGCAGACTCCCCTAAGTGATCCTGCTCTGGCAGGGGGGTTGGACCTGATGATCTCTCAAGGTCCCTTCCAACCTCTGATATACTGTGAGACTGTGACACTGTGATTTAGTTAGTTTTGTATTTCTTGAAGCACTTTCATAATCATGAATTTTAGCTTGCACTTTCATAAAACTAGGTGAAAATTGTTTTCATCCCTTGGGGCCTAAATAATGTACAAGCCCTTTACAGAAGCTGGTGTCATTCTTAATAAAAAAGTATCTGCCTGAGAGGCTGTTCCCAACCACTGAGAACATCACACATTCCATTTCCTTGAAGTCTTCATTAAAGTAAGGATTTGTGTCTGTGAGACCTTATCTGCCCTTCCTATAGATATCAAGATGGATTCTTGTGTTCCAAGACTTTACAGAGTAAAATTCACCACACTTTCTAAGTACTGCTTCTCCCTCCCTGAATTCTGGGGTTCTGTAATCAAATGATGAGAACAGCACTCAATCACTGTTTGAGACAGTTATCAAAAGACTCTTTTTCTTGTTTCTTTTCAACTGAAGTGTTTTTCCTCCAAGCTCTTGCATGAGCACAGTTTGACAGAGCAAACCAATATGACATCACATTTTGTCAGCATCAATCATTTGCTATGCAAATCGAGATGCCTACAGGACTTCAGAGAGTTCAAGGCCTGCCTGCACACAGGGCTTCTCCAAACAATGAAAGATTTACAATGTGAGTAATAAGCAATTTCAGGAAAAGACAGATTACAAATCAGAGTATAAAAGGATATGGGCAGAAAAAGAAAAAAAAATACAAGAAAGGAAATGTTGATCACAAAAGGAAAACAAAGGGAGTAGTGAACACAGCTGGTAAAGTGGTTTCATTAAACACTTTTATTTGAAAAATATACTTTCAATTATTTTGCCTGAAACTTGTGCTTACTTTTCAAATTCTGACCAGCTTTGAAAATGAAGTATTTAAAAATATATATATATATAGTAGCCCCAACAAAAGATCAAAGATCCATCCCCTGCTTGTTCTGAGAGGCTGACAGATCACACCTATGTTAAAATACAGCACTAGGGTAGGAATATAGTGATGTTCTCCCAGGCTCCAACCTTTAACAGGCCAGTATCTGTGACATAGGTAACATCTCTGTGTTTAATGGGCCTTGACTTATTTTCCTTGCATTAAACTTTCTAATTCCTATCAGACTTGCCCTGTATTTCAGCATTCACAGCATTCTGTGGCAAGGAGTTCTAACCCTTGTGTGATCACTGTATGAAGTATTATCTTGCTTGTTTTGAATTTGCCACATGCTGATTTCATGCTGTGATTCTTGCTGCTGGTATTCACTGGAAGAAGTACACTCTGTATCTGATGCCAAAAGAATGGAGGCTACTGTATCAGGACAAATCAGGATGGTAATATATTTCCCATCAAGACAAGATAGGCCAGGTTGAGGTCATGTTAAATGAAAGTCCCAAAGCTTTCTAAAAGACAAAAAAAAAAAGAAAAAGTCATTCCTCTTTCTGGTGCAGAACTCCCCAGCGACCTCCCACAGATCTGCTTGGTAAAGGACTTTCCAGCTGCTTTGAAGCCACTGGCAAAGTTGGGAAAAAGATAGACCTCAGGTGTGGAAAATGAAAAATAAAATAAATTAAATAAAAAAAGATAAAAAAGATTTAAGTGCACAAGTATGGATCAGATTAAATATGGAATTTAGTGCCTGTTATCAGTATTAGTAAATGTCAAATTGAGGGGAAAAATCCTCAGGCATAACATTGACTTCTTTTTTTCCTGGTTGTTTATGCAACTGGAGAAGAAGCTGTATTTACAGGCATGTTCCTGCACTCTTCTATGTGATTATGAATTACTTGATAATCATGATAAATTCTGACTGGACTTCTAATCATTTAGGGTCTGTAGGAAAAAAAAACCTTGCTTTTGATTCTCAACTCACCAAAGGGCTGTGGACTAAGAATTTGATATGCTAGTCTCCAAGAAACAGATATCTCTATGTGCAAGAAATGTCACCAAATCATATTGATAATCATATATAAATGATAATAACAAAAAAAGCCCCCACAAGACACACTTTGTTATCTGGTACTGAAATCTGTCACTCAGGTTTTAAGCCTCTGATGTGTTAAGAACCTAAAGCTAATTTCCTGGAAGTGATGTACTATCAACAGCTTTACTTTATCTGGTAGGCTTTGAAAAGAAATCTGCACCCAAATCCTTGATGGCAACATGAACTTAATTTCCTTTTTGGAGAAATAGCTGTCTAATTTTCACAGAATCACAGAATCACAGAATTTCAGGGGCTGGAAGGGACCTTGTAATATCATCTAGTCCAAGCCCCCTGCCAGAGCAGGATCACCTACACCAGATTACAAAGGAATGCATCCAGGCAGGTTTTGAATATCTCCAGAGAGGGAGACTCCACCACCCGCCTGGGCAGCCTGTTCCAGTGCTCCTTCACCCTCACACTGAAAAATTTTTCCTCATATTTACATGAAACTTCCTATGCCTCAACTTTCACCCATTGCCCCCTGTCCTGTTATTGGGCATCACCGAGCAGAGCCTGGCTCCATCCTCCTGGCACTCACCCTTTACATATTTATAAACATTGATGTGGTCACCTCTCCATCTCCTCTTCTCCAAGCTGAAGAGCCCCAGCTCCCTCAGTCTGTCCTCATAAGGAAGATGTTCCACTCCCTTCATCATCCTCGTGGCTTTGTGCTGGACTCTTTCAAGTAGTTCCCTGAGGTCCTTCCTGAGAGGCCCAGAACTGGACACAATACTCCAGATGCAGCCTCACCAGTGCACCCCTTCTAATAGACTCCACAATGGCATTGTCCTTCTTGGCCACAAGCACACATTGCTGGCTCATGGTCACCCTTTGTGATGGTTTGAAACTGTCTTTTTAATTTTTCCTTGCAAAGTTCAGAACAGAGAAAGTGAAAGAGTGTAAATAAGTCACTATTGGGTGTAAGAAAGCAAAATACTGATTGTTCTAAACACTTCCATTGGATAGATAGAAATGTTTAAGAACTATTACCCAAAACAAAGTAGGCACTCTGCACATTCTGCGTTCTGCAGTCGGGGCAGTTGCTGGGCTGTCTGGCTGCTGTTTTCTTCTTCTTCTCTTCTGGCTGAAGATGACACACTGACCTTGGCAGCTAAGTTAACAACTTTCTGCTCTAACTAACTGCTTTCTGTCCAAGGGGTGTTTGGAGGTGAAGCTCCTGGGAGAGAGAGGCCCCTTTGGGAGGGTCCCCTTGGGGGGAAGCAAAGGGAGATCGGTTGTGCTTTTCTGTTGATTGTATATATTTGTAAATGTTGTGAATTTTGTATATTTGTACATATTCATTGCATTTCATTGTAGATTTTAGACTCTGCTTGTAAATACAGCCTTCATTTACTTCCAGACTGGGCTAGCCTGGTTATTGTTGGGGGGGGGGGAGAATTTCAGCTCTCACCGACACACCCTTCCATCCACCAGGACCCTCAGGTTCCTTTTGCCTTCACTGCTCTCCAGCAGGTCTGTCCTCAACCTATCCTGGTGCATGGAGTTGCTCCTTCCCAGGTGCAAGACTCTACACTTGCCCTTTTTTCTCTCTGCCCAGCTCTCCAGCCTGTCAATAAAATAAGCATGATCATATGAAGAGGTATAATAAGCAGTAAAAGGCAGATCAATTTTGAGCAACCTATACAGGGGCTTCAGGGAAAGCTCAAGAAATCAATATATGGGAGTACTGTGCTACTGAAAGAGCAACCTGTTCATGACACTGGCTATTATCTATCAATTCAGTGTAATCTACAAGAATAACCTTATGTAAATTAACTGTCTAGTCTAATTTTAGTCAAACACTTGTTGGCTGATACACTAAAGAAGGAAGTTTCCTATCCTTAAGGGATTTTTATTCTGTGGTGATATCCTGAGTGTCCCCACAGGTCTCCACCTGTTTTGAGAACAGTGCAAGTCTCCTGTAGGTTTTCCATCACGTTTGCCACCCCAGACCTCTTAAGATACTGTAGATCATGTTAAATATCTCTATCTGCCATGTTCAGGCAATTGAATGCTCTCTTCCATCCTATTAATTTTTGAGCTGTTGAGCTCAATTGTATGTTATTACAGGGAGTTCTTTTACTTCCATTCACACAAAGAAAGGATGAAATTCCTTTTTGAGGTCACTAGTATTCCTTTAATTACATTAACTGTTTCCTTGTTTTTGTTTGTTGTGGTTTTCTGGTTGTTTTTTTGTTTTGTTTTGTTTTTATTTTTCCCCAATAGGAAGATGAGTAAGAGTTCACAATTTGCTCTTGCCTCTGCATGCACAATTTTTTTCTCTCTTACATGTTTCCTCTCCAAAGGAAAGAATTCAAACCCTTTAAAGCTTTCATTTCATGAAAATCTGTTATTATAGTTGCATTTATGTTTTGTAAACGCCTTCCATTTGTACTCTACTATTTATTTTAAATGAGGTGATTAAACTTAAGCACAACATTCAAAATCAAAGGATACAACTGGTCTCTAGTAGGGTGGATTTGTAATGTGTGGGTGTCCAAAAGCCTCCAGACTGCATAAAGTTCCTTTGGGCTGCACACTGTGCACAGATCTTCTTGCCTGGAAGATCTTCCAATTAAATTATAAAAACAGATGTCAAAAATGTGAATAAATTATAGAAATGAGAAAGGAAAAGTGTGCAAAGGAATAAAATGGTTTGTGAGTAATTTATGCAAACCCAACTAACCCAATGAAGGCATTAAATAATTTTTTCAGGTGTTATTTTAATCCGATTTTTAATACATTTTAAATCGTAGTCCCCCAAACCCACCCATAATTAATAATTATGTTAATGGAGATGCCCACAATGACTCATTGTCTCCTATGCTCACCTCCCAGATGATTACTGTTCACTTAGAGCTCATGAAGGTGTATCCTTAGCTCAGATTGAATGTTTTACCTCCCACTGCACATTGCCTTTGTTAACAGGGAATTTTAACTGCAGCCAGGCTGCGCAGTTCTCAATCTTTTAAAGCGCTGCTGGAATTCCACGCAGTTCTTCCTGATTTTCAGTAACCTAAATTCTTTTGACATCTGAATATTCCACCTTGGACTTCACCTTTTCCCAAATAATTAATAGACACATTAATTAATCATTTCCCTTCATTTTTAAAAGAGTTCCAGTATTAACTCTTTTGGTTGTGTGAGGAACACAGCACAGGAATAATCACAAAGGCGAAGTGGTTCCTCAGTTCCTATAAATATAGCCATCAGCTGATATTTTTGAAATTAGAAATGATTCTAACAAAGTCAGAAGGTAATTATCACAGTACCACAGTATATCAGGGGTTGGAAGGGACCTCAAGAGATCTTCAGGTCCAACCCCCCTGCCAGAGCTCCGGGCCTGCCTTAAAGCAGAAAGAAATCACAGGCTCTGGTTATTCCGGGCCAGTTGAGGATATTACCTCCGAAGTAAAGTTGTCTTTGAAGAGAAAATGCTGATTGAATCTTTTCTATTTGAAAAGAAAGGTATCCATAGGTGTGAAATGCAAGAATGTGTCCTGGGAAAACATACTGTGTCTCTGCTAGAAAAGACTAATCAGTGCACAGGTGAAAAGCAGAGTCTGTTTGACAAAAGCACGGGGAACATTTAAAAATGCATCTCTAGTATGGGCGTGAGTGTTCTGCCTGAAAATAAATTTAAAGATACGGCATCAGATAGATATTGCTGCAATATTCTGATCTAGAAATGCCAATCAAGCACCGTGTTCACCATTTCAGAGTCAACATGGTTATATCTTAGCTAGATATGGTTAGAGGAGTAAAGGAGTCTGGTCACAATAGCTTCTTTTACATGACCAAATAGCCTTTTGATACATAAGGCAGTGCTTCCCTCATGGGACTATTCATACTTACCAGGGTTTTCAAAAGCCTGAAGCTTCTGAATTCCTATGGAAAGCAACAAAACATGTGTAGACATGGAACTCTGGGACATGGTTTAATGGCCATGATGGTATTGGGTCAACAGTTGGACTCGACGACTTAGAAATCTTTTCCAAGGGAAACACTTCTATGACTCTATAAAAATTAGGCAGTTTCTAGAAATCCACTAAGCATCCATTTTCAGGTAGTTGTGTCAACATACTGATAGTCTCATATTAATTTCTGAACATTTAGTTTGGGTTTCTAAATTATTTACAAGCTCTGAAAATTTTACCTTGGGCACATCAGTAGATTGCAGAGCAAGGATTAAATACAGTGTGTTTGCCATGCCAGGTTGTTTATTTTTGTGAGAGTAAACAAAACTGAGGCAAAGTGGGAAAATTATCTCTGAAGAGAAAAATGATTAACTAATGGATTTCCAGCAGAGAGTAGATAGTACTTACTTTTAAGGTAATTCTTCTCAGGAATGAAAATTGCTTTCTCATAGACCCTAGGAGCTTGGAAAGACAAAGACTCAGAGCTCAGATGGCTGTGATACCATTGGCCCATCAGTTACTATCAGCTGTTTTTTCCACTTCTAATTCCTGCAGTTTGTTTTCTGCCCTGGAAGAGTTCCCAGGTGCAAACAACACTTTATGCAGCTTTGGTAGCAGCCAATGTTTCTGTCCTGAATTTCACATTAGTAAAAAGACCCTGAGAGAAATGTAAAGAACAACAAAAATTATTGCAATGGAAACAATGGGAGACAGAATTGGTTTATGGGGACAAAATATAAAAGTGAGACACGCACAGCTTTGTCAAGAAGTGACTTCAGAGGACAGGGTGGCAAGAAAGAGAGAGCAGTGTATTAATAGTATAAAATGGCTGAAGGTTTTTCAACTTCAGCAAATTCATATGGCTTGAGAAGATGCAATTTTGAGCAATAAAAAGAAAGGGAGAGAAAAAAATACAGGTATATGAAATATTGTGACAATGAGGCTTTGAGTTGTGAAACAGTTTAGTAATTAAATGTTTAAGTTAGGACACTACACCTCCTCCTAGTGCTTGTGCTGGGTGGGACTTTGGGCATGATTCAGCTCCAAATTCAGACAAGTAACAGAAGTGTCAACTGATAGTGGAGATGCTCCTGTCAAAGCCAACGGGGCTTTGAAATTTGTTCATTTGTTTAAATGTAGTAATCTAGTATCATTTAAAATGATGAAGGCATCACTTTATCCAAAAGATCTGGCAGATCTAGCACAGGTTGTATGGGAGACTCATGCCCCTGTAGAGCAGCAGTTGGTGGCTGTACAGGCGCAGGGAGCAGGAACTGGTGTTGGGGCTCCTGGGTGTTATGGCCGCATTGTTAAAATCTCCTTTGAGTTTAGAGGGAGTTGAGAACCTCCTTTCCCAGCTCGTGTAAGTACCTAAAGTGATGTTTCAAAGTCCAGAGCCGAATCCTGCCTTAGCTGTGTTTTTCATTTAATCTCTCTAGAACAAGGTAATTTCTGTAGTTAAATCACAAAATAACTTCACCTATAAGGTGTCCCTGCCCATGGCAGGTGCGTTGGAACTGCATGATCCTTGAGGTCCCTTCCAACTCTAACAATTCTATAATTCTATGATTCTATGATTCTATAAAGTATTTGGAAATTAATTCTGATAGTTAAATCATATGCTGTCTTCTCACTTATAATGCTCTTAGAAAAACCTGATAAAATTTCAGTGTTTAATGGAATGAAATTTTAAGACTTTTGAAAATTATTTGTCCTTTCAGTTTTCTGTGAAGTGTGTTTGATAGTAAAAAATCTAAGCAAAAACGTTTCCAGTCCTTTCCTATTACCATCTCTGTTTACTTTGGTAATATCACAAGCGCCATGATTCTAAATACCTTAATTATTTAACATTATCTGAATAATATGTAATAAAAAGAGACAAATCATCATGTTTTTTTCAGTAGCAAGTGCATCATACCTGAGTAAATGACCTGACTTTTCCATTAGAGATGACAAGGCATGCTCAGAGTACTCACACTCAAAAGAAATGAAGACTTATTTTTGACAGTGTGATGAACATTTAAATACAGAAATGGTTCAGCAAATCTTTCCAATAGTTTCTCTCTTTTTGGATCTAGTTCCCATTATAAATAGATAGCACACAATTTTGACTTTTAAAGTAGACTGATATTCTGAGAACCAAAATATGTCTGTGTCTCAGAGTTCAGTACATGCAAAGTTTGTGTCAAATGATTTTTTACTCTCACTAGTTTACATGGGAAAATAAAGGTTTGCTAAAATGTTGAGACTTGCTGGGAAAACAAAAGACCCAAACAGCACAACCACACCTGATTTCCTCATCTCAAGCATCCCAATAAATTTTAGTGAAATATATTTTCTCTAAATGTATGCTGATACGTTTTGCAATCTACTTGACATGCAATGAAATCAACTGTTTTCTGTTAGAGCTATCATTTCCCTAACTCAGGAACAGCCACTCTATAACAACATAGAGTCAGAAAAAAAGGTCAGCCTTAACAGCTGGTCATAAAACCCCACTTCAGAAAGATGACAAACCCAAGTTAAACTGTAATTTCCATAGTAAAAACCGAATAAAGAGCTCAGACCTTAAACCAAAATGTTTTCCTGTCTGCAGCTGAAAGAACTGACGTGTTGTTAATATTCTGTATTGTGCTGTGCTCCTGCTTTTATCTTCAATAAAGGATGACAGTGTTACAAACTTCTGGAAGAGGTCGAGCCCTGTCACTTTTATCAAATGTGGTATCAGCATTTTTCTGTAGTGCTTTTGGAATGGTGTTAACTGCTCTACCTTGGATAGGAAGTGACTTGACTGCTTGCTTTGGACCAGCATTTTGATTCTTGCAGTGGAATTCGAAGAAGCGCTGAGGAAACTAATAAAGCACTTGGAAGACAGGGAAAATCCCTATATGGGATGTATAAAGGAAAAGGTAGCTGCTTTTGAGTGTATTTCATGACTGGTTTGCCTTCCTTGTCAGTATATCCCATTTCCAAGTACTGAATCACTGCGTAGGTTGAAATCCTTTAACTGCAGGTTCCCAGAACAATTTGTCAAGACTGGAAAACGAAGGACTAAGCTAGTGGCTGAATAATAAGCTGGTACTTCTCATATTTGACTCTCCAGTGGATAACCTTTTATCTGGAGCTCTCCTTTAAGTTGCACTTAATGTTACTATTTAATGTAACTCAATTAGCATTTAAAGGCGCGAAGATAAAAACCTGTTACATTAAATAAGGAAGTCACAAACTCTCTCTGTGTAACAGCTGTCAGCAAAGTAACCCTGTGAAGAAGGAATTAGCTGTACATCTTAGCTATGCATAGTAGCTGGGGCTGTATGACCTGGTTTTCTGTAATTAGGTAGCTGTCTTCCTGTAACTCATGTACAGTACGTGTCAGGGTTTGCTTTGCACAGGCATCTTCACTGCTAATTTCACACAGCAACAAGATCACACAGCTTAGTGCACAGTAGAAACACAGGAAAGAAGACTTCCAGTTTTCTTTTTGGGTCTGTAGGTTAGAAGAACTCATCCCTGTGCTCTGTTATTTCGGGAAAATAAATGCTGAATCTCAGTGGATACTTATGGAAAATTTCTTGCACAGCAAAGTTAAAAATGCTAGTAATTCTTCAATAATGTGATGCAGGTAATTTACTGTGGTCTTCCTTCGTGTTTATACAGAGAGTCAGGAAGAGTGCTGCATCTTTTGCATGACAGATTGCAAAAAATAAATTTAAAGCTACTGGACAGATCTATATAATCATAGAATTGTTAGGGTTGGAAGGGATCTCAAGGATCATCTAGTCCCAACCCCCCTGCTATGGACAGGGACAACTCACGCTAGATCAGGTTGCACAGAGCCACATCCAGCCCAGCCTTAAAAACCTCCAGGGATGAGGCTTCTCTACCACCTCCCTGGGCAACCTGTTCCAGTGTCTCTCTACCCTCATGGTGAAAAATTACGTCCTAGCATCCATCTGCATCTACCCATTTCTGTTTTTGTTCTATTCCAGGCTCCCCAAGGGGGGTTGTGGAGTGTCCTTCTCTGGAAACTTTCCAAACCCACCTGGATGCATTCCTGTGCAAGACTACCCTAACTGATGCTGATCTGGCAGGGGGGTTGGACCTGATGATCTCTTGAGGTCTCTTCCAACCTCTGATATAAATGTGAGGCTGTGATATTTCCCCTAGTCCTATCACTGGCTGACACCCTAAAAAGTTCCTCACCAACTTTCATATGTGATATGTGATGCTAATGCTTCTTAAAAGAGGGGAGACGCACAGAAGCAATTACCCAAATAAATGTGTGTTTTGTGCCATTGCACTAAAGAAATCTCTGGTGACTGAGTAAAAATGAAAATCAAACAGTAAGAGAGCTGGTTTTACAGTGATTGCACTTATTAGGTGAACACAGTAGAACTGACTGGAAATAAGACACCCAAAGTACTTGCAGATTGAAGCTTGAAGAGAAGCTTGTGCTCCACTGACTCCCCAAAGTCTTCATTGTGGTGATCATGAGTTGAACAAATAAGAGAACGAGTGGGATGACATGGGTTAAAGCAGCCTTTCAGCTCGAAAATATGCAGCAAGTGAGACCTGGGGAAGCACTGATGAAGGTGGGGGTGAGCGGGGTGGGTGTGTGTGTGTGTGTGTGTGTGTGATAAATGGCACTGGTAATTTAATGCTTCCTTTGATAGAACAGTACTCTCTTATTGATCAAAAAGTTACAGATTTAATGTAGACACTCAGCTGGACTTTTGGTGTGCTATATGGTAAGAAGATGTGTGAATTTTTTGTTTTTTTAAGAGCATTTATGTTCAAACTTAGATCTGGTACTTTAATGCTTCTTTTGATAGAACAGTACTCTCTTATTGATGAAAAAGTTGCAGATTTAGTGTAGACACTCAGCTGGACTTTTGGTGTGCTATATGGTAAGAAGGTATGTGAAATTTTTGCTTTTTTAAAAGCATTTATGTTCAGCCTTCGATCTGGTACTCTTTCACAGCCTTACTGAAGTCAGGATATTTCAAGTAAGACAGACTATGATTCAGTTCTTCCAAAAACATTCATAATAAATAGCAAGACCAATCTCTGCATTTTCAACAAAGGAATTAGGATTCAAAAGCATAAAGCCAGATAACAATGATTGTGGTGGGAAACAGAGTAGAAAAGGAAGCTTCAATCAATAGTCCTCTCTGTACCTTTTGTGCATGCTTCAGTAGTTCTCCTTCAATTCTTCTGTATTAAGCCACTTTGTAAGATTAGGACAGATGAATAATTATAGCTAAAATTGAAAACCCACTGGGATTAGGTGAAAATTTTCCTAATCTCTTCCTACTCCTTTAGTGATACTATTTAATGCATTTTTCCTTGAAATAGACCAGAACAGTGATCCTGATCCTGTCTGCTGTAGCTCTGTGTGTACCTAGGGCTTCGTAGCACCCATCTCAGCTTATTGAACCCATCTATGCCCTCATTTAATTCCTTATTCTCAATGGAATTTCAGTACAATTGCAATCACTGGAACAACTTGGAAATACTTGAATTTATGCTGAACTCTGGCCTTCAGGTAAAAAACTGCAAAGGCCCCTTTAGGAAGACATCATTTTGTTTCTGGCCAGAATCTGTGTTTTGGGATTTTTGGTTGCTTTTTTCTTTTTATTTTTTTTTTTTTTTCTTCCCCACAGCCAGTGCAATTGGAAAAGGTCTTCATGTAAATGGGAAACATTCTGTCCTAACACATTTCAAAGATGAGCAGAAAGGGAATGTCTTGCAGCACGTATTGGTAAGCCATAGAAACACTGCTCCTCCAACACATCAGATTCTGCTACCTCCTCTTGTGTAACACATCTTCCTCCAGAGATTATTCCACTGATTTCAAATAAGTAATTATGTTTATTAATATAATTATGTTAGCACAAGAGCTCTCTCTAGTGGAGCCAATGATGCTTTACTGGTTATGTTCCTCAGACTGAAAAAATAACAGAAATACTTAATCCTGCTGTCTCCCAAATGCTGCTGATGTCAGAATGTCACACAGAATATAAAGAATGCTGTGTGTGTGAAATACTTTTAAGAACATAATGTACAAAAGATGCTGGAATGAAGTCCTTGCCACTCACTAATATCATTGCCCTTAGCAGAGCCTGGATTTTTCTGAAGGCCTCCATGACTGTTCAAGAACATGAGATTGTTTCTGGACATCAAATTACATTTGTCAAGTCTTTTTTTCCCCAATATTCCTTCTGAGATATGGTGACTAGAAATGGGCAAAATGCAGAATGTATTGATGTTGTGTCTGTTTCATCAGAAAGCCATGACACAGTGTTACATTTATGTCTCTCATTCTGCTCCTTAAAGAACAGCCCAAGCTCCACTGTTGTGCCAGGTGCAGGACCTTTCTAGTAATTATTGTTGTAAGTAGAGAAGTTTTGGAGACAAGTGGCACATCCAAACTGCCTTTTCATTCAGCTGTGTGGCTGGCTTTTATATTTGAAATAAAGCAGACATCAAAAGAAAATTCTTAGAGAGGTGTGAAACATAGTATCTAATTTTAGATCAATCAAACATTGATTCTGTTGACTTTCTGTTTAATTTGCATCTACTGGCAGTGGGTAAGAAGAAAGGAAAATTTAAGACAGTGCTTTTGGAGAGAGCAAGACTAAATTTACCAAAGGCCTCTTCCCTTTTGTTTTTAAATGAGTTTTCAGATGTGTTTGGCTTTTGTGTCTACAACTATTTTCCCCTTAGATTTTCAGAACCCACTTACAAGCTGATAAAGAAACAAACTCATTCTGCTATAGAACCTGTGTTTTTTTGGTTTGGAAACCAGTTAAATTGACTAGTAAAAATAGCATGTTTCTGTGATGACACATGGTTAACAGGGAAGTGTCCCAGGGTTTAATGCAAGAATCGGTGTTGTTTTTAGCAAATTTATTTACCTTGACAAATAGTGGGATGACAAAATCTGCAGCAGTCAGTTATTTGCATTAGTTACCATCAGGAAAGATTATGAAAAATGTGAAGAAAGCCATGAAGTGTGGAGCAGCTGAGGAAGTTGAGGTAAACCACACTGGGAGGAGTCAGGGCAGTCTTCTATCTTGCTTATTCCATTATCTTCCCTTCAGATCAGGTAAGGAAATGTGGACCTGCATCCCAGAATTCCTTCCACCAGTTAAAAACCCTTCCCCTGAAGTGAAAAAGAAATGGTTAAGGAGGCTTACAATGAGGGCATAAAATGCAGAGGACTGAGGGCCTTCTGCTGACTTACTGGTGGCTTACTCAGTGCCACCAGAACTGGCAGGTATTTTGCAAAGGATCAAAGGATTTGCAGCCTATCATAAATATAAGTAATTATGCACTGTTCTTAAAGGAGGTCCATGATGGATTATCATGCTTTTTGTTTGGTTGGTTGGTTTTGGTTTTGGTTTGTTTGTTGTTGTTTTGTTTGTTTTTTCTTTTAACAGCAAAAAGAGGATCCATCTTTCTAGGCAGTGGCCTGGTTGCATGCCAGGGACTTTCAGAGAATAGAGGAGGTTGTGGTCCAGTTCACAGTTCACTCTTTTTTTAATTTTTCTCCCACCCCAAAAGCCAAATCTTTTAAAAGAGAAGCATACTTTTCCCTCTCTCACAGCTTCTCCCACATTCTCCTCATGGGACTGCTCCATGGTTGAACTTGTGCTGAAGCAACCATCTAATAACAGCAAGTAGTTTTTTTTTTAAGAAGCCTGTTTGAGGAAAGGAAGAACCACAGAGTAGTAGAAGTTGGAAAGGGCCTCTGGAGTTCCAGTCTGCTATTATCTTAAAGACCAAGGCAAAAGTTCTCTTTCCTTTTTTTTATGGCCAAATTATTTGAAGAGGCAAATGTGTTACCAAGAATTGTAGAATCACAGAATTGTTAGGGTTGGAAGGGACCTCAAGAATCATCTAATTCCAACCACCCTGCCATGGGCAGGGACACCTCACACTACGTCAGGTTGCTCACAGCCACATCCAGTCTGGCTGCAAAAACCTCCAGGCTTCTACCACCATCCTGGGCAACCTGTTCCATTGTATCACCACCCTCATGGTGAAAAACTTCTTCCTAACATACAATTTGAATCTACCCATTGCTATTTTTGTTTCATTCCCCCCAGTCCTATCACTACCTGTCACCCTAAAAAGTCCCTCCCCAGCTTTCTTGTAGCTCCCTTCAGATACTGGAAGGCCACAAGAAAGTCTCCTTAGAGCCTTCTATTCTCCAGACTGAACAGCCCCAACTCAGTCTGTCCTCGTAGGAGAGGAGCTCCAGCTCTGTGATCATCCTTGTGGCCCTTCTCTGGACATGTTCCAGCACCTCCAGATCCTTCTTGTAATAGGGGCTCCAGAACTGGACACAGTACTCCAGGTGGGGTCTCACTGGAGCAGAGTAGAGAGGGAGAATCACCTCCTTTGACCTGCTGGCTATGCTTCTCTTGATTGTATTCTAATAGAAAGCATTATGGGCAGCTGAAGAAACGTAACTAAGACTAATCTGGTTTGCAGGAGAAGTATTATTGGTGAGGTGGAGAAGAATGCAGCCTGTCTGTCCATCCTGTTTGAATCTGACAGGACTCACAGGTGGAAGGTTGTTTTTCTCTAAGGCTGAACAGGCTGATACGGTCACGACTTGGAATTGAAACTTTTAAGTGTTCAAATTGCTACTTTTACACATTTACTTCTTCAGTAGTTGTTCGCTTCAGCTTTGTTGGCATCTGAACAAAAGCAAGCTGCCTTCATGCCTGCTTTCTTTTATTACTTTTCTCCTTTGGTTTGTGCAATACAGAATCACCCCCCCTGACAAGGACAGCTAAATTTCAAATTTCACTGGGTTGAACTGTTAGTGTCTCAAGTGTTTTATTCATGGGCACCGTATGCAAAAAGTGAGTCGCTTCTCCTACTGTGAGAAAAGTAATGTTATGTTCAGAACTGCCAAAGTTACTTGAATTTGACCCAGCTGTGTTTTCAGGTGAACTTAGAAATAAATGGAAAGTGGAAAAAAAAAAAAGCAGCTCCATGTTAAATACATAGCATACCTGTAGTTTTAATTCTTTTAGGTCGAAAATTATTCAAATGCATTCACAGTATTTTTGATTGAAAGAATTTGTAATTGGATTTCCAAACATGCTGCTTTCATCTTGGGCAGTACAATATGCACTTTGATAATAACATGGCTATGTCATTAGAAAGAAGTACATTTACTAGTTTAGGCATAAAATGAAATACTGAAGAAGACAATAAAATGCTTTCTAACATAATGCACCTTATTTTTTATTGTATTCAAGAGAGGCATGATGAATAAGTAATCTTATGAGTGCATCAGAAGTACACCTTGGCTGATCTCTTAGAGGTGTTGAGATTTCACTGCTATTGGGATTATTCATAATATCACTTTAATTTCTAAGAAAGTGGGTAGAACTTTATAAAGGATCAGAATGTGTGCCTGCAACCTGCTTGGATCATCTGCTGGAAGAGGGAAACTTCCACGTTGTAAAAGTAATCCAAGATAGGAGGAAAAGAAATTAAATGCTGATGAAAAGTGACATCTTCAAATTTAATTTTTAAAGTATAAAGCCCATAAGTAATGATTTCTTTATTTTCACTTATTCACACTCTTTTACTAGTAGCGCTATCTCTATCAGCTGTTCTGGGCATTAGTTACATTTCCCCCTATTTCTAATGTTATCTCATGTAAATTAGATTTGCTGCAAACTAATCTGGTCTGGGTAGTAAACGTCACTGCTTGAATTATTTTATTCATTCTTTTTTTTCTTTCTTTTTTTTTTAAGTCTCTAGCATTTATGCAATTACCAGTGCTAGTGGGATTCTCCCCTCCCTCCCCCCATGAAATCAGAAAAAATTAAATCCAAGGAATCTAAATAAGCTCTACATTTTTTTTTCTAGCCTGGTTTTTTATTTTTCCTTTACTAGGAGAAGGAGAAAAGTGTTTTATTTGCTTTTAAGATATCCACAATTTAAAATGTAATCTCAGAACCTAAGTAATTTTACTGATAATAAGAGCACTTATTATAGTCACAGGAAATTCTTGAAACTGGGTGATTTTGCAGCCTCAAAGACAATAGCAAAACCAGTAGAGTAGTTCTTTGTCAGAAGGTGTGCAGCTCTGGTTTTGAACTCAGCATTACACACATGGCAGCTCTGCTTGCTTAATAGTAAAGACAGTATTATGAGCTGGACAGCTGTACCTGGACTGATTTAAATGGCATTTGTTTTGAATTTTGAATTGACCATTGTTCTTTTTAGAAGTCCATTTGAACTATGTACTTCATTTGAAAAAGTTATCACAAAATAAAACCTTGTCATTGTTCTAGGTTTTTAAAATCTGCATCAGTATCATTTTTTTTTAACGTCAATAATATCCTTCCTCTAGGACTGATAAAACATGAAAATAATTGTGGATTCATTTGCACAACTGAGCCTCCATATTCTGAAATACTCATCTGATTTTCAAAATTGCACCTATTGAACCATAGACCTTTTTGGAAGCTCTACTTCCTCTTGAAAAGATTTCTTCTGATTTGTTGTACTCTCTACTGCCAGATACAGCCTCTGACAGTTCTTTTGTTTGTTTAGTTTTTTCCTTTTTTTTTTGGTAAGGAAAAAGGCTGGCTATGGATTAAATTTTAGGATAATAAAAAAATAAAATAGAAAGTCCATGATGTATTGCAAGAATTTAAAGTGGGATGTATCAAGATAGGTGTGTCCAGCAGGTCTAGGGATGTTCTTCTACCTCTCTGCCCTGGTGAGACCACACCTGCAATCCTGTGTCCAGTTTGGGGCTCCCCAGTTCAAGAGAGACAGAGACCTGCTGGAGAGAATCCAAGGGAGAGCCACGAGGATGCTTAGGGGACTTGAGCATCTCCCCTGTGAAGAGAGACTGAGAGCCCTGGGGCTGTTTAGTCTGGAGAAGAGAAGACTGAGAGGGGATCTGATCAATGTCTATCTGAGGGGTGGGTGTCAAGTGGAGGGGGCCAGGCTCTTTTGGGTGGTTCACAGTGATAAGACAAAGAACAACGGGTTCAAACTTGAACATAGAAGATTTCAGCTCAACAGGAGGAGAAACTTCTTTCCAGTGAGGGTGACAGAGCACTGGAACAGGCTGCCCAGGGGGGTTGTGGAGTCTCCTTCTCTGGAGCCTTTCCAAACCCACCTGGATGCATTCCTGTGCAGACTCCCCTAAGTGATCCTCCCTGGGAGGGGGGGGTTGGAGCTGATGATCTCTTGAGGTCCCTTCCAACCTCTGATATACTGTGAGACTGTGAATATACTATAATTACTGTAATTTGTTGCTTATACCTAAAGTACATCATAGTTGGATTGCAATGCCTTTATGGTAGTTGTTCCTGTAGTGAGTTTGGTACTGTACCAACAGATAGCCAATGTTTTCCAAAATACAGCCCTTTTAAAGAAACCACAGAGAGCAGAGATTTTGAGTCCATTTTATTCACAGAAATGATGTACTTAAAAATCAAAGGTGTCACTCCAATGTTTTCAGATAGTCTTTGTAGAATGTTTAATGTTGAAAGTGTTTTCGTTTAGAAGTTGCCAAAACTGAATGAAGAGATTCAGGTCATTTAAAGACAAGCAATAGCATAGAAGAATAAATTCAGAGTTTATAAACTCCTTAGAAAATTACTTTCTTAACATGAATTCAGAAAATTATATTCTTAACATACATTCCAAAATAAACCCATTATTCTCAGTTCCTTTACGGGTTGTATCTGAGAGGCATGTCACTGGCAGAGTGGACTTTTGGGTTTTTTCCTTCTCTTCTCACTAGATTCCAAAGCAGATGATCTTACATATAGAAATAGTCCAGATTGCTATATGGTTGACCAGATCAATTTTGCTACTAAAATGGGCTTAGTTGCTTAGATAGAGCAGCGTATAAACAATAATTTGCTATGTTACATGCTGTGATTTACAATTAAGAAGGTTGGAGTTTCTATTCAGAAGTGGAAAAAAAACCCCACCCAAACCACACCTCCACCAGGTTCTCTGAATCTGCATGCAGGTGACCTGAAAATGTGAGGAAAGGAATGATTTGTCCTTGGTTATGTTTGTTTTAACTAAATTCCAGAAAAGTAGTGGGAATTCCAGGAGAAAAGAGGGCCCCTGATGTTACTCTGAGACTCATCTTACATGACAAAGCCTGGGAGATGCTAGGGTGAGTTTCATGCTGTGGTAAACACACCAAAATTATCAGAAAAAAAATTAATACTGGCCAGCACAGCTTCATGGAAAACAGATCTTTAAACAGACTTGCATTCATTCTTTGATGATAATAAGGTAAATAAGGTAAATATGATGATAATATGATGATAATAAGGCTGATAAGGTAAATGAATAGGACATGTAAAAAGTATTTGTCTTTGTACAACATTCTGTTCTGAGTTAAAAAAAAAAAAAAACAAACCCAAACCCTACACTGTGTCAATAAAACACATGTTAAATAGATTAAAATCTGGTTAACTGACAGGTAACATAGGGAGTTGTCAAGGGAGAGCCATCCCTGAGTGCAGGTGTCTTGTGGGGTCAGGTACTGTGCTCAGCACAGTGCAAAACTTGCCTCAGTGTTGATGAAGCTAATACAAAATCATTGCTGATAGATGAACAGAATGGTAAATAATCATGAGGGCAACATAGTCTTGTGTGGAAACTCTGTCTCTTCCTTATCCACTTTGTCTTGATTTGTTTGAACTGTGATATACATTCATATTCACAGGATATAGAATCATAGAGTCATAGAATCAGCCAGGGTTGGAAGGGACCACAAGGATCATCTAGTTCCAACCCCCCTGCCATGGCCAGGGACACCTCACACTACATCAGGCTGGCCAGAGCCTCATCCAGCCTGGCCTTAAACACCTCCAGGGATGGGGCCTCAACCACCTCCCTGGACAACCCATTCCAGGCTCTCACCACTCTCATGGAGAAGAACTTCTCACTTCCAGCTTGAATCTCCCCACTTCCAGCTTTATTCCATTCCCCCTAGTCCTATCACTACCTGATAGCCTAAAAAGTCCCTCCCCAACTTTCTTGTAGCCCCCTTCAGATACTGGAAGGTCACAAGAAGATCACCTCAGAGCCTTCTCTTCTCCAGACTGAACAGCCCCAACTCTCAGTCTGTCCTCACAGGAGAGGAGGTCCAGCCCTCTGATCATCCTTGTGGCCCTTCTCTGGACACCTTCCAGCATGTCCATATCCCTCTTGTAACAGGGGCTCCAGAACTGGATGCAGTAGTCCAGGTGGGGCCTCACCAGAGCTGAGCAGAGGGGGAGAATCACCTCCCCTGACCTGCTGGCCACACTTCTCTTGATGCAGCCCAGGCTCTGGTTGGCTTTCTGGGCTGCAAGTGCACACTGACAGCTCATGTTGAGCCTCTTGTCCACCAGCACCCCCAAGTCCTCAGGGCTGCTTTCCAGCCAGTCACTGCCCAGCCTCTATTTGTGCTTGGGATTGCCTCGACCCAGATGCAGGACCCTGCACTTGGTCTTGTTGACCCTCATGAGGTTGGCTTGTGCTCACCTCTCCAGTCTGTCAAGGTCCCTCTGGATGGATCCCTTCCCTCCAGCATGTCTGCTGCACCACACAGCTTGGTGTCATCAGCAAACTTGCTGAGGGTGCACTCAATGCCACTGTCCATGGCACTGACAAAGATGTTAAACAAGACTGGTCCCAGGACTGATCCCTGAGGGACTCTGCTTGTCACTGGCCTCCACTGGGACATGGAGCCATTGACAGCCACTCTTTGGGTGTGGCCATCAAGCCAGTTCTTTATCCATCTCATGGTCCACCCATCAAACCCATGTGTCACCAGTTTGGAGACCAGGATGTGGCCTCAAAGCCTATGAATCTACAAAGTCATGGCATCTCTGCCTTAAGAAAACCCAGTGGAATAAAGATAGTTGATTAATGAGAACATTTGTTGAATTTCACAGCGAAACTGAAGATTTCTTTTTTGTTGTTTTGGAACATGAAGTATGGGAAGCTGCTTGTGTATAGCACAGAACAATCACCCAGTTACACATCTGTTTAAATCAATATTTGCAAGAGAAAGGCATGCAATGGAATATAGGTACCATGTCTGAGTCATCAATATAAGGTGAAGATGACTAAAATGAAGACTTCAGTCTTGACAATCCTCATCACACACAGGCAGCAGTACTTGATGCAGATCCTTGGTGATTTGTAGGTGCACCTTTGCTCTACTCACCCAGCACTGCACTGCCTCAGTTACCAACCTGTCTCAAAACATTCAGTCCGGATTTCTGAAAGTATTTATGTAGTCATATTGTAGTCTTCTACCTCTCTACTCTGCCCTCCTGAGACCACACCTGCAATACTGCATCCAGTTTTGGGCTCCCCAGTTCAAGAGAGACAGAGACCTGCTGAAGAGAGTCCAAGGGAGAGCCATGAGGGTGATCAGGGGACTTGAGCATAATCCCCTATGAAGGGAGACTGAGAGCCCTGGGGCTGTTTAGTCTGGGGAAGAGAAGACTGAGAGGGGATCTCATCAATGTGCATAAATATCTGAGGGATGGGTGTCAAGTGGAAGGGCCAAGATCTTTTTGGTGGTGCACAGTAATTAGACAAGAAAAAATGGGTTCAAACTTGAACACTTGAAGTCTCTCTCAAGTGTATTTGAACTGATATGGAGACCACCACAGGCAGCGTATTTTAGAGAAAACCCATTCCTCACTGTGTCATGGGTTCAGCTGAATCTGCTGATGAGTAGTCAACACCATGCCCATGTCATGCCAGCTTTAGTCAACACCATGCTGACATCAGGACAGCTTTAAAATCAAAGTGCTGGCTGGAGCAAAGTGTCATGGGGCTTGTAGTTCAGATTGCAATACCAGAGGCTTCCCGTTTCTGGCTGCCACTTCGCATTTCCAGTTGCTTCTTCTGGTTTCGGGGGTTGGGGTGTTGGTCTTTTCTGCCCGTGTACTTTGTGGGTGTGGTCATTCTGTCCCCGGCTTCTGCTGCTGCTTCTGCTTTTGCTGTGCTTTTGCTGCGAAATAGACTAAGGTAATTGTGTCTTTTATGATTTCCATGGAGCTCTCTCTTTAATCTCAACCCAGTGCTTTTTATGATACTATCCCTCACGATCTGTGTGTGTGTATGGGGGGCTTGCTTGTGAGAGCAGACTGTCTTAAACCAGGACAGGATCATATTCCCTTTATTTCCTCTACTAGTCCTGGGATCATCTGTACAAGATTCTACCTTGTCTGGGCGCTGGTTGCCTGAGGCCTATGCATTTTGTGCAGGAATACCTGGCATCAACCATAATGTGGGCTGAGTCATCAGAGCTTTGATTTTAACATTCAGAGGGCTAAAAGCTGTTATTTGAAGGTCTTAGTGTTAGACCCTGGCGGCTAGAGAAGATTTAGATTTACAGAATCTTACTTAGAGATGCATTTAAATATCTCTTCCTTAAGCCCTCCTCCCCCAGCCTCAGCTTCATCAGCAAGTTTGGAGTGCAGTGATTAACCAGAAATAATGAATTACAATGTTCAATTTAGTTTTTCAGATGTTCTGTAGGATAGGACAAAGCATATATTTATAACCTAGGAAGTAAAATGCAGAAGAAAACAAAGCTTGCAGCAAGCCTTTAAGAAACAGAGAATTTGTAGCTGCAATATTGTTTGTCTTGTGAGGGAAGCCATGGGTTGTATTTCTTGGTAGTGTCAGCTGACGGAGCTGAGACCATAAAATGTTCCTTGCCACTAGCAGAACATTTCTATTGCTAGTTATTGTTCATATTGCTAGTTATTGTGAAAAACATATATTATAAATTGCATTCTTTTTTTTTTTTCTTTCTGTGGAGAAAAAAATATTCTGGGTGCTGATGCAGAGGAAGTCACAGAAATTCTGTTGAGAGACTGGAGGGCACATTTCATCTCCACAACCTGTATCTAGTATGCCAAATTACAGGCAGACAAGGCAAGGAGACTTGTAAAATGCTTTGCTTTTTCTAAGAATTCTTGTTTGTATCTCATGGCCACCCAGTTCCCACTCATGGTGTGCAAGTCTTAGGCTGGTTGAAAGCATGTTATTCATACTAAGAGGATCTTAGTACAGTAGATGATGTAGATATGGTGAGGTACACAAAGTTAAAAATGCTTCTGCATGGTATTCAAAGTTACTAGGTACTCAAGTGGTAATAAAGTAGGGAAACTAGGTGGGCATTTAAGCTATGATTAAGTGCACACATAGAAAAATAGAAGCAGAAATGGAAAAATGAGGGGAGGTTGGCCAGATCAAGCCTTTGCTGCTATGGACTGCAACAGATCAACATGTTCCAGACACACGAATTCTCTGTCTTTCTTCTAACACTATCTTAATTTAACTTGTAACCCTCAGTTCTATAATGCTTGATTTCTACATTTATACTCCTGATCAGGATGAGTGATTACAGTTTTTTTCATATCTATGAGGCATGATAAAATGCCACCTCCACACTTCACCTTTTCTGGGGTCTGTCTAGATCCTCAGCTTCCCCACTGTAAGGTCTTTTTTCCCTTCCCTATACCTCACTGGCTATTGCTCTCTAAGCACAATAATGTAGAAACATTAATAATTTATGTTCTAGTCTTGCTTTCATTTTCCTCCTTCTGGGCTCAGTCACAACTAAGGTTCAAGCCTTAAACAAAATGCAGGGCACCACTGCACACCGAGCACCTTTATGGGTTCCTTAGCTTCTTTTCAGAAAGAAAGGGCCCGCACTCCACCCCGCAGCTGGGTGCAGTGCAAAGTCACTTCCCACCAGCTCCCTCCCCAGTCCACTCTTGTCAGCTCACCCACTGCTGGGTAACATGAAGTGTCCTCCTGGTGTGGGGCTTGCAAGGGACAGAGGGAGGCAGAGATGTGCAATGGTTTGCGCTGCCTCCTTCCTTTCCACTGATGCTCATCACTGGAGCAGTTCTTCTCCCTGATCAAACATGTCTTGCATCTACAAACTTCACTGCTTCTTCCTCAGGCCTTTGGACTATTGGATATTTTTTTATTATTATTTCCTTTTTACCTTTCCCCACATGTACTCAAAGCTTTTTTTTGTTTCCTTTCTTACCACCCATCCACTCAACAGCCTCATCTCTGATCAAAACTATCTCAATTTTTTCCTTTTTTTTTTTTTTTTTTTTTTTTTAGCTAGAAATTTGAATAGCATCTCCAATTTCTTCCAAGTAGCCTACAGACAGGGAAAGAACTAGAAATTGTTTTTCCTAGTTTTTAAACTGACCCTTCCCTCAAAGAGGTGTTGATAAGAGAGGTCAAAGTAAGCTGTTTCATGTCTGGGGAGGAAGCAGTTTCAGGTAGCACATTCATTCAGTGCACAGCAATCACCTCCTGAGCAATTCCAGTTGCATGGCTCTCCTCTTCCACCTGCTCACTAACCAGTACCACTGTATTGCTTTTGACCTGGTGCTTCTCAGGGATGATACAGTGGCTCTGCAGTCACCCAAGGTTCCTGATAAAATCTTTCAGCCACTCGTCGAATTCTGATAATAATCTCAAATGTCCAATCAAGTAGAGTGTGGCAAGCAGGTCAAGGGAGGTTATGCTCTCTCTATTCTGCCCTGGTGAGGCTTCATCTGGAGTACTGTGTCCAGTTCTGGGCTCTCTAGTTCAAGAAGGACAGGGAACTGCTGGGGAGGGTACAGCAAAAGGCTACAAAATGATTAGTGAATGAGAATATCTTTCTTAGACGAAAAGGCTGAGGGACTTGGGGCTTTTTAGCAAGAAGACTGAGGGGTGGATCCTATCAATGTTGGCAAATACTTAAAAGGGTGGGTGTCAGGAGGATGGGACCAGTGGTTTTTTTCAGTGGTGCCCAGCAACAGAACAAGAGGTAATGGGCACAAACTCGAACACAGGAAGTTCCATCTAAACATGAAGAAGAATTTCTTTACATTGAGGGTGGTGGAGCACTGGAATGGGCTGTTCGGGGAGGTAGTGGAGTCTCCATCTCTGCAGTCATTCAAAGCATGCCTGGATGCTGTCCTGTTCAACCTGCTCTAGGTTAGGACAAGGAGCAATGGATATAAGCTGCAGCACAGGAGGCTCCACCTCAACACAAGGGAGAACTTCTTAACTGTAAGGGTCACAGAGCACTGAAACAGGCTCCCCAGAGAAGTTGTGGAGTCTCCTCTGGAGACTTTCAAGGCCTCTCTGGATGTGTTCCTGTGTGACCTGAGATAGATTGTATGGTCCTGCTCTGGCAGGGGGGTTGGACTCAAGGATCTCTTTGAGTCCCTTCCAACCCCTGACATCCTGTGATCCTGTGATAGGTGAACTTGCTCTGGCAGGGGGGTTGAGAGAGAAGAGAAACCAGCACCTATGGTGTAGGCTTATAACAACGCAAGACAAGCAGAATATATGATAGATAAAGCCAGTCAGGGCTATTGTTCACAAAAATGCACATTAAAAACAGTGGTTTAAAATACTCATGGGTGCTGAAATCTGGAAAGGTGTAACAGAAGAAAGGATCATCTTAGATGGGGTAAGACAGTGACTCGACAAATTCAGGGTTAACCCCACCAGAATGCAAATGAGAATGTGGAGTGCAAAGATGGCAGATGGCTCAAAGCAGGCAATCACTTCCTGCTCAGAGGGTGTTCAGTGGAAATCTCAGAGCATGCTTGAGAAGAAGTGGTCAGTGGCAGAGGCCAGCCAGATATGGAGTCATTCCTAGGCCCTCCAGGCTGACTTAATGCTGTCGCTCTTTATGATCCTACCCTGTACACTGTTCACATAACCTTTCTCAGGCAGATACTGTCAGGAACACGATGCTGGAATAAATGATTCTTTGGTCTGATCCAGGTGCAGGTTTCTTGCTCAGAAGAGATATCATCACTTTTTATTTTCTTCCATCGAGACAGGGATACTTGAACTATTCTGACAGAACACAGGACTGTGCATTTGCTGTCTTCTCCAGATTAATTTTTCTCATTGCCTGTGTGACAGTAAGCTCAACAGTCTGACAACTCACAAGGCATTCTGAAGATATTTTTTTTTTAGCCTTCATCCTAAAGCAAGACTCTAAGTAAGTACAGACTAGCTTAGCAGCTGCAGTTCTGCTTTGACTAAGGCTCAGTGGTCTCAAACTCTTGGCACTCCATAAGCACAGAGACGATTCATACTTGTGGCATTTCCTGGTTAACCGGTGCTGTACCTTGAATCCCCACAGCTAGGTCTGCACAGCTTTTCACCTCCAGCAGCTTTCTACTTCAGTGCTCCTGGGATTTCAGATTATTCTCTCCCCTCTCCCTTTCTGAGGAAATGTGTATGAAGTCAGGTAGTGGTCAATGGAATTTTATCTTTTTAGCAGTAAAATACTACGTGGTTTTTGAAAAATAAAACTGCAAAAAAAGATCAGGAGGTTTTAACTTCTTTTACAATTCTTGGGATTAATCACCTATTTAGTATTGTAACTGAGCTTGGGATAATTAAACAAGCATAGAAAGGTGTAAGGGAGATGAGAATCTGGTCCCTCCGAGTTTCCTCTCACAATGTCCTTTCATAGAATGTAATCTACCTTTAGTGGTCAATCACATTGCCGTTTAAGCTGATTTCCTTTTCCTTCCACATTGTGTAAACAAAGAGATGTTTCACAGAATTCACAGGATCTTGTTTGTGTTGGTTATAGTACCAAATAAAAAATAAGCTGCTTGATTCTAACTGCTTACAAAACACCTCTTATGTTAGAGACAACAGAGGACTGCAAGTTATATCACATCTAATGGAAAAATGGCAATATTTTTACCCAGTGATGTATTTGTTTAAGCTTTCTTTCCATTAGGGCACCTGGATCTATAACTTCATGTGATAAAATAAGTGTTATTCATATATGAGTGAACACAGTGTACTGTTCCTTCTTGTGGGACTTACCACTGTTACTAGGGGACTCTTTTCTTTTACTGGAAGCAGTTAGGAAAATCTCAGCAGGCCTTTGTACAATTATCATGGCCCCTGATTTCCATCTAGTGCACTTCCAGCTTGGCTGTTCCTAGCCAGTGGGAATTTAGCAAACTACTTGGAAGGAGATCTGGTCACTGAGGCATCAAAATCTACCTTCTTCTTGCACACCAGAAGGTACAGATGCAGCCTGAAAGCTGCACTGTGCCTTTTCACACAGTGATCTCATCGGGGAGAGAGTCCCAAGGTTGGGACACAGTATCCAAAAATAAACACCTTTCAGTGCTTTCATTACGGGGGGCTGCCTGTCTGTCTTCCTTTTGTCTTGGCTCTGGAAATTGGTTGAGGTATCTTGCCTTCTTGGCCACGTACAGCAGAAAGTGATGATTTGAATGATTGTCAGAAGTTTAATAACTTTCTCTGGCTGGCAAGAGCAGAAGGCAGGGAGTGAGCTCTCAAAACAAAAACAAGATCAAACCTATATACGTCTGTGACAGAAAGATTTGAAAACATGAATTAATGAAGTTGCCTGAGCCAGGCACATGTTGAAAAATAAGCACTGTGCTACTTCAATTTGCTGTAAATAGTAATTTACTTTGGTTATTTCCTCTAATTACAGTGCTCCATCTTTACACAGGACTGTATTTAGGAACAAAGGGACTAGTGTCACTGTGAGGTGTATGTTATAATAGAGACATTTGTATTAGGCTTCAGGAGAAGCCTACAGTGCATCCAGAAATTCTGTGGCTCCTGTGACCACTGACCCTCCTCTGATTTTGTTAATGTGTTTTATATGTATGTGTGTCTGCTCACTTAAGGTCTTTCTGATTCTGCTATGAAGTTTGTTGGACACTACAGCTATTACCATGCACTGTTCTAACTTTTCTCACAGACAACAGTAGGATAAACCAGAATTAGAATAGCCTTTCCTTTTATTACAGAGAATGTGCAGATTTCAAGGTAAATGATTAAAAAAAAATTAAAAAAAAAAAAAGAAAGGAAAAACGAACATTTAACCCAACAGGTGTTATAAATGAACCAAGTGTTCTGATTTTTTTTTTTTTAAACAAAGAAACAGGAAACCAAGTTACCTAGCAAACCTATTTATACACAGTAGGTAACCCTGGGTTGCAGGCAGGACTAATAAACAAGGAATGACAACCTATTTCTTTTAATGACAAGCTGACATATTTATTTTTATTATTTCACAAAAGTATTCACTGGGCTCATCTGTCACACTAAAGTTCCATTCTCCCTCCCTGCATACAGAGCATGTAGCCTTACTGCACTCGGGTTAGATGAAAAAATGAAAACAATAAACAACCTTTTTGGAATCAAAACAGAGATTGAAGGGCCTGCAGTTTACTGCACTGGAGCATAAAAGATAAGATCTTTCTTGTCTGAATGAAGTTTTATGTTGCTCATTTTTGCAAAGGTCAACTACAGCTACAGAAATTGATTTTTATACTAAAAATCAGTGTTATGATATACTTCACAGGATCACAGGATCACAGGATGTTAGGGGTTGGAAGGGACCTTTGAAGATCATCAAGTCCAACCCCCCTGCAAGACCAGGACCATAGAATCCAGCACAGGTCACACAGGAACACATCCAGATCTTGAAAGTCTCCAGAGAAAGAAACTCCACAATCTCTCTGGGCAACCTGTTCCAGTGCTCTGTGACCCTCACAGTGATGAAGTTCCTCCTCATATTGAGGTGGAACCTCCTGTGCTGTGGTTTATATCCACTGCCCCTTGTCTTATCACAGGGTGCAGCTGAGCAGAGCCTGTCCCCTTCCTCTTGACCCCCAGCCCTCAGATATTTAGAAACATTTATGAAATCCCCTCTCAGTCTTCTCTTTTCTAGACTAAACAGCCCCAGGGCTCTCAGCCTCTTCTCATAGGGCATATGCTCAAGACCCTTCATCATCCTGGTGTTTTCTGCTGGTATCCAGGGAGAAAATTCACTCTTGGAGAACTTTTTTGTTGTTGTGAAAACTTGTTATTTTGAACTGAAAAGCACAGATTTTCCCACCAAGCAAAATAATACTTATGGAAAGGTTTCATTGTAACAGCCACCATTGTGCTTTGTTTTATGAAGTATTGATGGGTTTGTTCTTTTTGCACGGAGGCAAAGCAAACCATGAACTGCAGTTGTGCATTATGGAAGATTTGTGGAAAGTAAAGTTATTTTAAAACCCCCTTCTTTCACTACCACCTCCCCTTTCCCACCATATCTGCCCCTTTTCCACCCCACCCACACCTGGGCTCTGTTGGAGTCTCCTCCTACCCCAGGTGTGGCCACTTTGCCCTCCCTGCCCACTCCCCTTTTTAGTCCCCCCCAGGAAAGGCAGAAGCCCTAAGCTGAGCCCATCTGGGCTAAGGATCCTCCTCTCCTCACTGGTGAGTACCCATGGTGCACACTGGGTGATGGGGATCAAAAAAGGCCGGGGGGCCTGGTGGCCCCCTGGCTAGGTAGGAAACAAATTGATGACCTCTTCCCTCCAATACCATCCACGGGTGCTGCCTGGGCCTCCTTACTGGGGCTGAGCTCCTCTGTGTGCTATCTTGGCTGGTTGAGGGTCTTGCCCCCTGGCTCTGGCATGGGTGCAAAAATGGTGGTGGGGGAGCAGGAGCTGCTTTGGGAAGTTGAAGGGGAAATTAAGCTGGTTTCATGCTACTACCTGAGAAACAGTCTATGGATTCAAACAGCTGCATTAGTCTGAGCAGCACTATCACAATCACTGCTTGATATTGAGAATTTAGTGATTAAACTACATGCTGTGAGTGACAGGGTCAAGCTCCTGGCAGCCCCCCAGCCTTGGGCCCATGTTTTAAGCACAGAATCAAGTTCCTGCCTTTCCCTCCCTGACTCTCAAGGATGAAGGATGTGTATGTGCTACAGTGAAGTAAATGAAAGTGAGATCTTTCTGCCAAGTAACTAAAAGGCTGTAACTTTCCTGAGTGCAAGCTCTAACACCAGAGAAAACAACTGAAGCATTACACAGTCATTTCTGATAAACAGTTACATGTGCTACCACCCAAACTACGGAATGTTCTTTGGTAAGTTTGTGAGAAAAACACTGATAACCCCAAAAGAAAGCACATTTCAAATACACAAACCAGGAAGTAATAAAATCAAATTAAAACAAAATTAACTGACTACATAAGACCAATAAAGTTAAGTGGGTTCAAGATACTGGAAAAGAATGTTCATTAATCAAGCAGTACTTACAAAAGGCTTTTTCCTGATGGCTTCTAGTTTTTCTGTAGCTGCTGCCTGGGCCAATACACAATGTTTTGGCTGTACCTCACCATGCGCCTGGAAAAAGAAGCAATATAGGCACATCACACAAGAAACTGCTCTCACATTCATTGCAGAAGTTACAAATGAACCTTGGTGAAAGACTTTCAGATAATCTTAGCAGTCTCTCATTACACACATTTTCTTTGGAGTCATCTTTCTACACATCAGTGAGACACATGAAGGTGATTATCTCATCATTGACCTGATGACTACAAGAGATTTGATTACAGCCTACATAGAATCATCATATTTAAGTTGAATTTCTACTTCTCTGGGACGTGAAACAATGTTTCCCATAAAATCGGACTGAACTTTCTACCTGAATGAGACATTTCACAGATTTCAGGGCATTTAAATCATCTGGCTCTTTTAGAAACGATAGAGCCTCTTACAGAATTTCAAGCCTGCAATAATGAATTTCAGATACAAACTGAGTTGCCATAAAATGGGCTTAATTCCTGGCGCTTAGTGTGACATCTTGCAATAATTGCATTTTCTGCCACAGAAGTGAGAATTCAGTTTTGCTCAAAGAAGTAATCACCTTAGTCTTGCTAAATGCACGTTTTGGTTGTTTGTCATTTGTGTTACACTAACATGGACATAAAAAAAAATAATTGAGAATGGCTTGAACTAGGATTTAGAGTAGCTACAGATCAAGGTTTCCTTTTTGATCCTGGACATGCAGACACTGTGTATGCAAATCTCACACTGGAAAAGAGAGAGTTTTCCATGTCTCTGAATGGAAAGCCTCTTAATTAAGTCCTTCAAATGAAAGTGAGATAAGCCATTGTACAGTTTACACCACAAAGATTTTTCTTTTTGCTCTCCCGTTTTATTTCTCTTTTATTACATGTGCAGAACACCTAAAATCACCTAGAGATGTAATTAATGGCACTTTGGAATAGGAGAGAACATCAGGTCTAGGACTTAAAAAAAGAAAATAGAGTGATAGCATAATGTGACATGAGTGGTGGTTTTGCATGTTCCCGTCTCTGCTTATTCAAAGAATTGTATTGTAATAACTGAAGGATAAAGTAAGGATGTCTTACTTCTAAGGTTGTCATTAGTTTAATTAAAAAAATTACTTACAACCCCCCCCCAATTACAGAGAAAAGAAATAGGGAAAATATGTTTAAATGCTTGAAATCCCATGTTTATGGTACAACATAACCCATGAGCCACTCAGTACACAGGTCTTTCAGTTTCGTGTAAACGCTGCTTCCTTTGAAGAGGTAGCCAAGTGACTAAACATTTAAGAGTCCTGGGGATTTTCTAATTGTATCATCACATATAAATTGTTCTGAGAGTGGAGACCAAATCTGCCAACACAAACCCAAAGGTATCATATCCTTTTTTAAAACCATGACGCCAGCACAGACTGCTCGAAAGCATCTTATGCCATGTCCATGTTACTTTCCTGAAACTGGGCTGCTTTGGGCTGTGACCTAATATAAAGATACTGTCACAGCTTCTTGTGTGAATTCAAATTTGGTTGAAAGTGCAGGGTTTTTGTTTTGTTTTGTCCCTTCATGCTTTTACTTAAAAAAAAAATTAAAATCACACTATTTTAGGTGTCATCAATCCTGTCAGGTCCCTGCACATTGTTTTATGATACCTACATTTTATGGGGGAAAAAACCAACCCAAAATGCCAACATAGTTTTTACATTACTATGGATATACTAGGAAAGTACCATTACTGCTTATTCCTGTTTATTCATGAATGAATAATGGTAGAATTAACATGAGCTATAGTGCATTATTTATTTTATCTCTAAATTTGATGCTTAGCAGAGGTGTTAAAGGTCTGATTTTTTTTTTTTTTAAAAGCAATTCATTTCCCTTTGTTATATATTTTGATGGATAAGAGAGTTGTTTCACTTTTATTTTGCCATTGGTATTTTGGGTGAATGTTCCTCAACATTAGAGCAATATTAAAATTATTTCTAGCTGCTATTTAAATGAATAGAACTATTAGTTAAAAGTGCACAATGACTTAGTGTTAGTGAACAGATCCTTAAGTAAACTTGAAATCCATGTATTTGGCTAGTGTCTGCATTTGTATCATGAAAACGAAAGCAATACTATGCTCTTATGCTCTTTTGCTGTGATTTTTATTTCTGAAAGTTCAACAGCTGGCAAGGAACTGGAAGCCTGGAACTATTAAAGTAATGGGAATTTCATTCACAGTAACCATAACCCCATTGAATGATTGTTTGTTCTTGTTTAGTCAAGATTCTTATTTGTGTTGTTAAATACTCAAAATTAATATTTTATGATTCATAATACATGGTGTTGAAGGTTGGTAAACCAGGCAGTAAAAAAGTAATTTCCTAAGAAGCATTTCCAGCACGAAGAACTGTCTGAACATTGTTCAGAAGAGGCTGTTCACGTGGATCTCGACAGGAGAGAGAGACACTCAGAAACTAAGAGCACTTGTTACAAGCCAGGAAAACATCCTAACTGCAAAAATCTGGCTGTTTTGTTTCAAAAGATCCTTACAAGCCACTGTGAGAATGCTTTCTCACCTGTGGGTATATCTGATTATCAGCCTTATAGTTGTGAGGGTTTTGGCAAGGCTTGCAAATTCCTGCCATGACTTTCGTCTACTCGAAACAAGCTGTTGGCTAGCGCTCTTGGCAAGCTGAGCATCTGCTCTGAAGCTTCTGCAAAAAACAAAACAAAACCAAAAAAAGGTTTCAGTCCTTAATCATTTAGGAGAACAGTTGCCTCCCCAAGGCTTCTGTCTGCAATTTGAGTTGATGTGTCTATTGTGTAAGGATGCCATGTGACATGTCCTACAACCACCTTCACTTGGAATTACCAAACCATGTTTTCAAGGGTTTTTTCACAGAATCAATAAGGTTGGAAAAGACCTCAAGGATGATCAAAGTCCAACCTGCCACCCAAGACCTCATGACTACTAAACCGTGTCACCAAGTGCCCTGTCCAATTCCCTCTTGAACACCTCCAGGGATGGTGACTCCACCATGATACGTTTGAAGTTCCCTGAACATCTCTTTGCAACAATCCAAACTGTAAATTTCCGGAGTCCAAAGACCAGACTGGAATCATTCTGAACATTTATAAGATACTTGGTGACAGCACAGAATGACATTAAATACCACCACGTCACCCCAGTTTTCCTCAGGTACTAAGTTGACAGGTACTGTGGCTCACAGCAGGTTTTGTATTATCATTAGCAAATGCTGTACACATAAATAGAACTTAAGAAATGCCACCATTCTGCAATTGCATGTGTCCATGCAGAGGCAGATAGCCATTTAACTAGGCTGGTTGATCAGACTAACTGGACTTGCTAGATGGCTCCTTCTGTAAGCACACTGCAGTAGTGTCTCCTGCACTGCCCAGAGCGTTTGCTTGTGAAGCTTAGCTGGACGTTTTTCACACACACACAGAGTCCCATCCCTAAATCATATCAGTATTGGAAGGCAGTGCATAAATTAACAGATACTAAGTACACTGATGAATCTGTAGCAAGACTGATCTGAGCCTCTCTCCTGCAGAAGGAAATATGAGAAGAAAAAGCACATATCATAGTCATTAAACGACTGCTAACTTCAGAAATGTAAGCTCTTAGGTCTGGATATTTTCATGCCCTTTTTCCTAATGGACAAAGACTTAAATCCACAGTAGCTTTATTTAACTTCTATTTATTCTAATGGTAGTTATGAATGTAAGTAGAGACTAGACAATGAAATGTGGATCTCCAAGAAAATTGGTCTGTGTGGTTTGAGTAGGACTGTGTTGCAACTTGTTTCCCTAAGGCTTCAAATGCCTCTCACCTAAAATTGTAATGTAGAATTTTAAACTAGAATGAATAAACAAAATGTGTAATCATTTAAAAGCCAAGGAAAATGGTATTATAATTGCATTCATTGCAATAGTAAAGAAGATTACTTACAGGCTCTTTCTGTTCCATGTTATAAAGCATAAACTGCTTTAATAGCAAAGAAATTTTGGGAAATGTGCCTTCCACAGAGCACTTAAATTCTGTTGTACTGAAATGATTGGACACAACCAGACAAAAAAAATTAAAAATTCATGTCATCATTTTCATATCTATCTATGTATCTATCAATCATTTAGTGTTCTGCAATTTTTTTAGATGCAGAATGCTTAGACCAAAAACCCCACCCAAACCATTCCAAACCATTCCCATCAACCCAAAACATGCCCTGAATTAACCAAAACCAAACCCAAAAAATAGTGCTTGTAGTCAACACGCATTTACAAAACAAACAACCTACAAAACAAACAAATAACCTACCAAACAAACTAGGGGCTAAGCAGCAAAGGGCTGAACTCAGCATCCTAGAGCATATTTGTGTGCCCTGCATGCTGTCATGATTGATGTGTTGGACTGGTAGGATTTGACAAACATTGTTTTGCAGGTACTTAGCATGATGACAAAATAACAAATAGAATAAATGGATTACAAAGCATTTAAATAGCCATTTATGCCTTTCCCCCATCCAGTCTGGACTACTACAAAGTGATCTGAGGCTAGTTACAAAGAGATATACAAGCTGTACAAGGTGCAGCATGCAGCAGGGTGATTAATGCACATAATTTTGAAAGATTAATGAACATAATTTTGAATCAGTAGCTTTTGTCTTATGCTATTTGCTCATTTTGTTATTAGTAGGCAGTGAAATCATGACCCTTATTTCATATATCCTCAAAGGGCTTGCACTGGGCTGCCGCAGATAGCATTCTTCAAGCATCCTTGAAACAACCTCTGATAAACAGGGAGGACAAAAGAGATAATCATCCAAGAGCAAACATCTGAGAGGCATGGTAAATTAGCTTGGGTGATGGTCCACTCACACATGGCAGCAGCACTGTGCTTCTGGCTCCTCCATACCCTACTGCTCTGGCACTGTAAATTTCAGTGGGCTACTGCTGAAGTGGCCTCAGGTTTGAAATGACTAAGTAGGTTGACTCCTAAGACTTTTGTGGTAGGGAAACAACAGGAGTAATTTTTCATGTGCATCATCCCTTGAGAAAGATGATTGTTAAATAGTGATCCTGCATTTGTAGACAGTGATCAAAAGTGCTCCTTTCTGGGAGGGACCTCACCAAACCTCCTGGTCTGCAAAGGCTTCAGCAACACAAAGAAGCCTTCACTTCACACAGGTGCCATCGGTGCACAGAGCTAAACTGCTGCAGCTGCCCCCATGCTGTATTCCTGCTGTCTCTTTCTCTTTCTGCAATAAATTTATTAAAAATTCGTTTGTCCACTCCCTGTCACAGGTGGAAGAGGTCGCTATCCTAAATATATTTAGTGGATGCTTCCCTTTGTCCTCTTTTGGAAAAGCAAACAAAAAGTCTATTTGTACCAAAAGTGTTTTGAGTTAATTGTTTGGTTTGGTTTTAATTTTTAGTCTATGTAGGTGATGGATGGTGATTTTTGATGTGTAGTAAATCTGATGTGTATTGTAAGATGCAGGAGATGTTTGGTCTAACAACATTCAGCCTAACAAGTTAACACGTGTCAACTGAGCTGTGCTAACTGCCCAATTTTATGTTCTTTGCCTGTGGCAGCTATATAATGGTTCAATTTAACTTGCCCTCAGAAGAAACACCTGCAGAGATTTGGTGTACCACAGGCTGTCTTACCCCTTGAAGGCATGCAAAGCTGTGAGTTTCTCCATTTGACCGCTGCAGTTTACTGCATGCTTGTGCTGCCCTGGGTTGCAGCACAGCTATTGTGGTGCACAGACTGAAGGCCAGAGGCTCTCCCCAAATATGAAGCGCTGAACACCTGCAGAATGGGCTCCTTCTGGTCCAGCTCACACTCTGGGAGAATGTAATTGCCTCTCTTTGCTTGTATAACTGCTGGAGGACACATTTTCAGTGGTGGTTATGTTGCACGTTTGTGGCTGCTAAGAAGATGGGGTGGAGTGCCAAAGGCTGAGCTGGTGTGGGGCAAGTGGTGTGAGTTACAGGGCAGTAAAATCTGGCACTGCAGATCTGTAACCCATTCTAGGAATGCTAAGTACTACTTCTGAAGAGTTTTTGCTACAGAAATGTACCACACCCTGTCTGGGTTGTACAGGGAGAAAAAAAGAGAATGAAGTACTAGGTGAGAGAGTGACAGCAATTAAAGAGTTGCAACAGACACTTGGGGGGCATGGGTGGCATGAACAGGGAAAGGAACATGCATTAAGTTGTATGTAAGAGTTATGTTTCTTAGCTGAAACTAGCAGCAAAAAATGAATACATCGAATGAAACTCGATGACCACTCTACTCCAAGGCAGCTGGATGCATTCAAATTCAACAAGAAGGAACATAGAGCAGTGTAGGTCCTTCCTGCAACATAAACAGGACCTACAGGCTTGGGGAAGTGTGTCTGGAAAGCTGTCTGGCAGAAAAGGACCTGGGGGTTCTAATCAACAAGTGGCTGAATATGAGTCAGCAGTGTGCCCAGGTGGCAAAGAAAGCCAATGGCATCCTGGCTTGTATTAGAAATAGTGTGCCCAGCAGGAGTAAGGAGGTGATTGTCCACCTGTACTCAGCACTGGTGAGGCCACACCTTGAGTACTGTGTCCAGTTTTGGGCTCCTCAATACAAGAGAGATGTGGAGGTGCTGGAGAGAGTGCACAAGAGAGCAATGAAGCTGGGGAAGGGTCTGGAGAATAAACCTTATGAGGAGCAACTGAAAGAGCTGGAGATGGTTAGTTTGAAGAAGAGGAAGTTAAATAACCTCATCACTTTCTACCTCAAAGGATGTTGTAGACAGGCTGGTGCTGGTATTTTCTCACAGGTAATTAGTGATAGAACAAGAGGGAATGGCCTCAAACTGCAACAGGTAGGTTTAGACTGGACATTAGGAAAACTTTTTTTCACAGAAAGAATAGTCAGGCTTTGAAGTGGGCTGCCCAGGGAGGTGGTTGAGTCCCCAACCTTGGATGTGTTTAAAGGTTGTTTAGACATGGTGCTTGGGGATATGGTTTAGGGGTGAACTTTTCAGAGTAGGGTTAATGGTTGAACTTGATAATCCCAAGTGAGTATTCCAACCTGAATAATTATGTGATTCTGTGATAAAATAATCTTTACAGTTAGAGTGTGATGCTTCTCAAACATTACATGTGAAATCATCTCTTTGCATATCAACAAAACATTTGGTAGAAAATACAAGATAGAGATTGACAAATCACAGAACCATAGAATGGTTTGGGTTGCAAGGGACCTTAAAGATCATCTAGTTCCAGCCCCTCTGCCATGGGCATGGGCACCTTCCACTAGACCAGGTTGCTCAAGGCCTCATCCAAGCACACCTTGAACACTTCTGGTGGGGGTGACATCCACAGCTTAGGTGGGCAACCTATTCCAGTGTCTCACTCTAAAGAATGTCTTCCTAATATCCTGTCTAAATCTCCCCTCTTCCATCTTAAAGCCATTCCCCCTTTTACTAATGTACTAATACTACAAGCCCTTGTAAAGAGCCCCTCCCCAGGTTTCCTGTAGGCCTCCTTCAGGTACTGGAAGACCAGTATAATGTTTTCCCTGAGCCTTCTCTTCTCTAGACTGAACAGCACCAAGTCTCACAGCCTGTCCCCATAGGGGAGGTGCTCCAGCCCTCATCTGACCCCACTCTAAGAGTTCAATGCCCTTCCAACGTTCATTGTCCTTGCAACATTCAATGTCCAATGTTCAATGTTGGTGGCACCAGAACTGGCCACAGTACTACAGATGGGGGTCTCACGAGAGCAGAGCAGAGAGGGAGAATCACCTCAGTCATCCTGCTGCTCACACTTTTTTCTTTTTTAATGCAGCCCAGGATACAGTTGCCCTTGTGGGCTGCAAGCACATGTTGCTGTCTCATGGCGAGTTTATCATCAGCTGACATCTCCAAGTCCTTCTCCTCAAGCCATTTTCCGCCCAGCCTTTATTTGTGCTTGGGATTGCCCCAATCCAGGTGCAGGACCTTGCACTTGGCCTTGTTGAACTTTATGAGTTGGCATGGCCCCACCTCTCAAACCTGTCCAGGTCCATCTGGACCAACTACAGAAGGAATTAAAGAATACTTGGTTCAAATGAGAACAAAAGCATAAAACTAGTATTTAAGGATGGTGGGGAATTCATAAGTGGATCATCACAACAGTAACTGTTCTGTACTTTTAGAGGTGACTCTTATTATGAGGCAAGGCTCCTTCAGAAAGCAAAACTCATCACTCCCCTAAAATAAAGTGGAAGTACTTTTAAAAATAACTCATACACGATCCATTTAAGACTTGGACGAATTACCATGTTCTTCCTAGAGTTCTCTTTTGTGGTGACATGCATAGGAATTGCATTTTCAAATAAAGCATTATTTGGAAATGGAAGAGGCAAATACATGTATAGAATTTTTAATTCAGTTTCTTGAAATGTGAAACTCCATAGAACATCTGATGAGAAGAATGTCACCCCTCTCCTATCAGCAGAACATTCAGGACATTGTTTCTTGAAGAATTGTTTTCAACATGTTAGATTTCATCTGGGAAGTAATATATGTTCTACAGGAGTTCAAGATGGTGCATGGGCCTAAAAAGAGCATTTGAGGTAGAGCTCTGGCTGGTCCATGCAGAGATGTGAACTGTGAATAGCTCCTCCTGTCTCCTTCTGCTGAGTTGTGGGCTGACATGGCTAGCACATCCCTATGCAATGTATAGTTACAGAATCACAGAATCAACCAGGTTGGAAGATACCTCCAAGATCATCAAGGATACAACGATTATTAGGGGACCTCATGCGGAGAGGTTGAGGGACCTGAGGCTTTTTAGTCTGGTAAAAGAGAAGACTTAGAGGGGATTTAATGAATGTTTATAAATATCTGAGGGCTGGGGGTCAGGAGGGAGGGGACAGGCTCTGCTCACTTGCTCCCTGGGATAGGACAAGGAGCAATGGATGGAAGCTGCAGCACAGGAGGTTCCACCTCAACACAAGGGGGAACTTCTTTACTGTAAGGGTCACAGAACACTGAAACAGGCTCACCAGAGAGGTTGTGGAATCTCCTTCTCTGGCAGAGAGAGATTGGAAATCTGGAGATTTTCAAGGCCTGTCTATATGTGCTCCCTGTGACCTGAACTGGATCGTATGGTCTGGCTCTAGCAGGGGGGTTGGACTCGATGATCTCTTTGGGTCCCTTCCAATCCCTGACATCCTGTGATTGAGTCCAACCAATCACCCAACCCTAACTAATCAACCAGACCATGGCACTAAGTGCCTCATCCACTCTCTTCTTAAATACCTCCAGGGATGTCGCCTCTACCACCTCCCTGGGCAGCCCATTCCAATGGGCAATCACTCTTTCTATGAAGAACTTCCTTCTAAGATCAAACCAAAACTTCCCCCTGCACAGCTTGAGACTGTATCCTCTTGTTCTGTCACTGGTTGCCTAGGAGAAGAGACCAACTCCCACTTGGACACCAGCTCCCTTCAGGTAGTTGTAGAAAGCAATAAGGTCTCCCCTGAGCCTCCTCTTCTCCAGGCTAAATACCCCCCGCTCCCTCAGCCTCTCCTCATAGGGTTTGTGCTCCAGACCTCTCACCAGCTTGGACACATTTGAGCAAGGTAACATCTTTCTTGAATTGAGTTCTGGGTATCTGTTAAGATAATCCATCTGTCTGTCCTGTATTGAAATGCTGGTCTGTGAAATTCGGAGCTTTGTCAGATAGCACTGACCAGGGATCTGGTCATATTTCCAGATCTGGGAGCACTATGTCCATGCTAACTAAGAGGTGACAGCATTTAGTCTGAGTGCTACTATAAGGCTGTGTTGCTGTCAATGCACAAGCAAGACCTCCTTATGCATAGTGCCTGTTTAGCTTAGCTACAGCTCCAGTACCCCTTTGGGATCAACACAGGTACTTTGCCTAATGAACTCAAGTAAGCACGCTTGGAGAAAGCAAAGAGACACTATGTACAGTTAGAAGTATGAAAAAGGAATAAGGGCTTCTTCAAGAGCTTAGCCCTGTAGCTCACAGAACAGTCTTGTTGATGGAATTAGGAGAGGAGGGGCTTTTAGATTACTCCTGAGATTCTTCAAGCACTTGCAAAGTCGCTTCGACCATACTGGGGTAATTAATGGGACTTGGCTTTCCCGGGTGTACTTAACTGCGGATTTATGCATGGTAAAGCTCACCACTGTCCAAATGTACCTGGAGGGCTTCAGCTAAAGCCTTTGAAGTCAATATCAGTCTGAAGTGAATGAGAGGCAGATCATGCCCTTAAACAAATATTTCTGGAAAGCCCGCTGTGCATACAGAGGAATATTTTCTTGCTAAGTTGACATTTTAAGTTGGAATAATTTTTTTTTTGGCTCCAGGCCTTAAAGGAAATGGGATAACTTTCTTAATGGTGCAAAAAATATGTTTAAGTTACTTTTTATTTTAAAGTGACTGCATCTTTTCCCCAACTTTTCTAAAGACCTCATCCCAAGAACAAAAAAATATCCCAAAGCCATTGATGAAAGAGAAAGCATCAGAACCTATTGGCCTGGAATGTTTTTGAAAGTTTTAAGTTTGGAAAGCAGGGAATAAATGGAAACTGTTTTGCAACTCTTTTGCCTTGTATGCCAGTCCGTGGGTGTTTGTGTGTGTCAGAGCTCGTCACATACTTACTGAGATTATATTTTCCGTCTATGATTATGAATCACTCAGAAACAGATCCAGATTTCTGCTATTGCTTTGTTATTTGTAAGTATAAGTTGAATAATCTGAGTGATTAACTTTCAGACTACAGAACGTTCATAAACTGATTGCTGCAGCGTCACCACTGGCTGTTCACATAAGGTGATTGATTAACAGTTTTACAGTGAAAGCTATCAGTTTCACTTTTAGAGAACTAAAACTTTTAGGAAGTTTGAATATAATCTTAAAGCAGAATTTAGCCACAGTTAAAGGATCTGATTTTCAGTTCTTGTTGTGTTCAGAAGTTATATTTTGTAATGTTTAGTTAATAACGAGTTGTCTTGGGTGTGGATTCAGAATGTCTTGGGGAAAGAAAAAAAAAAGGACTATATGCTATGTGCTTCTTGTTACTACTATGTCAGTAGTAGTAGCTAGCAGTTAGTCACTACAATTGCTGTTAGTCAAACAATACTGTAAAACAAATGGCACTATTAAAAAGTTTGGTGGATAGATACCAAAGCACCTTTGGAGGAGTTTAGTCCTTGCATGCCCAGCCTTTAAGTATTGTTAACACCTGGGTGATGCCTGAGGCATGCCAGCCAATAATTATATACCTTCATATTTCTTTTCTGACAGTCTGTCATCATTAGTTTTAACTGCAAGTCAAAGAGATTCCTCATGCCTACTCTTTTTTCCTGCACCAAATTTTACAATATTTTTCTGCAAAATCACATTTCACCAACAGGTTACATATTGGGGTTATTACAACCCTCTTGCATACAAAAGAATCATAGAATCAGTCAGGGTTGGAAGGGACCACAAGGATCATCTAGTTCCAACGCCTCTGCCATGGCCAGGGACACCCCACACTACATCAGGCTGGCCAGAGCCTCATCCAGCCTGGCCTTAAACACCTCCAGGGATGGGGCAAAAATAATGCTGTGCTGGATCTTTTGAACTACTGAAGTGACATCTGCAGAAAAGATGATTTGAGCCAACACATTGTAGTAGTAGTCACTTGCAGTTAAAATAATTTTAATTAAGTTTCTAATGACCATATTTTGATCTTACTTTTAATCAGCACCAGCATGGTTTGCACCAGAGAAAGGCAATGACTTACATAGGATTTGCTTGTAATTCATGCATGGGCACTCCAGCAGTGGGATCCTGTGGAAAAGATGGAGTCATAACACACCTGTGCATCAGTAGCACATGAAATTGGCTTGGAAGAGGGGATTTACAGCTCTTTATATGAAATTGTAGCAGTGAAGTACAGAAGGAATCAGTAGGTCATCTAGTCTGATGTCTTGTTTAACATAAGCATTTTTCTAATGAGATGAACAATTTGCTGTTAATTGGTGCATATGTTGCATCTGGCTTACACAGCCTTTTCTGGTTTATCAAAATTCCTGTTATAGTCACTATATTTTGCCATGTAGATATTCTATATTTTGTAATCAGACCCACTCTCACTACAGCTTTTTTTAAAAAGCTGAGCAGATTCTGTGTTGTGTTTATGCCAGACATTTTCTTCAAGCTCTGAAATAACTGGGGTGACACTTTCCAAGTACCTTCAACATCTTTCTTGAAATAAGAACACCAAAGCTGGAGAAAGAATTTCAATATTAGTCTTGCCAATGCTATAAGGGGTAGCTAAGATCACCTTGGCTTTGCCCCATTTATTGCTCTTTGTGTGTCTGAGGATCGTAGATGCCTCTTTTGCTGGGTCGACATAATGAAAGCTTACACATCTGTGTACTTAGGTGCCCTTAATTTACTTTCTTTTTTTGTAGTTGTTGGTTTTGGTTTTGGTTTTGTTCCTGGACACAATTCCTTAGCAAGTGTTCTGTTTTCCTATGATTCTGTGTTCTCTAATTCTGTTTAGAATCATAGAGCAGTTTGAGTTGGAAGGGGCTTTTAAATGTCATTCAGTCCAAGCCCCCTGCAAAGAGATGAGACATATTCAACTAGGTCAGGTTGCTCAGAGCCCCATTCAGCCTGACCTTGAATGTTTCCAGGGACAGGGGTTCTGCCATCTTTCTTGACAACATGTTCCAGTGTTTCACCACCCTCATTGTAAAAAATTTCTGTCTAGTCTAAATCTCCTCTCTTTTAATTTAAAACCGTTACTTACCATCACAACAGATGCTGCTAAAAAGTTTGCTGTCATCTTTCTTATAAGCCCCCACTAAGTACTGAAAGGCTGCTATAAGGTGTCCCCAGGACTTCTCTTCTTCAGGCTGAACAACTCCAACTATCACAGCCTTTGCTCATAGGGAACATTTTTGTCACCCTCCTCTGGACTTGCTCCAACAGATCCATGTATTTTGCGTGCTGGGGACTCCAGATCTGGACAAAATACTGCAGGTAGGGTTTTACCAGAGCAGAGCAGAGCAGAGGGGCAGAATCACCTTCCTTGACCTGCTGGCCATGCTTCTTTTGATGCATCCAAGGATACAGTTAATTTTTTTAGCTGTGAGTGCACTTTACTGGGTCATATCCAGCTTTTCATCTACCAGTACCCCCCAGGTCCCACTCTGCAGGCAGGGCTGCTCTCAATCCATTCATTCCCTAGCCATAACTGATAGTGGGTGGCTGCATAACTGTTTAGAGTTTGGCAGTGTGTCCTTTCATTCTCCAGTCATCTACCATCACCGACAGCTACAGATTTGATTAAAACATTGACTTGCTTCAGGCTAAATTCAGACCCCAGTAGAAATATCTTCCTCTGTAGGTGATTCCCAACTTTTTGAAACCTGTCCGTGAGCCATTATCCTCAAAGAATCAAATAATTTTTTTTGACAAGGTGTACTTTCCAATGTGCTCTGATGACTGGTGGTAGTATTAATATTCTTATCCTTTAAGTCTTTGTGATGCAAATTCTACATGACTTTTTCATTAATCTATCCTGGATTAATACCAGGATTGCTGGTCTTCAGTTATGCAGGTCATCTGCTTGCCCTTCTGTTGAGAGATTTCACAAAACTAATGCTCTTTAGGCATCTGAAATCTTCCTGGCATTGTAGACTGTACTGGAGATGAGTATCACCCAGCTGGGCATTTCGGCCAAGAATTCTTGGCTGCAAATTTTATGAATCTTCTGTTTTTAAGATATTTATCTTTTGCTGATGTTGTTCAACATCCTTCTTAATTACCTATGGTCTGCAAAGCACTGCAATATCCTGTGGTCTTATGCATCATCCTTTTTATCATCTCAGCAGCTGTCTTGTCTTGGTGACAAGACTTTAGCTCTGGTCTAGGTGTGAGAGATGGCAGTTGTAGTGAACACTGCTCATTTGTTTCCATTGTGATTCATAATGCTACAGGAACAATCTGTCTCCTGACTTGCAGGTATAATTGTCATTGAGTTCAGAAGAAGTGTGGAAAATGCAGTAGATGAGTTGTAGAACATGAAAACAACTTCTGTTTGATAAACTGGCTGAATGAAAGAGGAGATCTCTCATTCTCTACAGACGTTACCTTGTTCCAGTGGGACTTGCAGTTTTATTCTGAACACAATAGTCAAATCTTAAACATGTCCTATGTGAATGACTGTATGCTTGGACATCACTTGGTGTGTCTATTATACTATAGCTACTATTATCAGTCTCTCAGAATGCCAGTCATGCACTGCTTGGTCTTAATACTAATCCAACAGTTAAATGCAGTTCCTAAAATTAGAACTCTGCATGATTTCAGTGGAAAAAACCCAAGATAGTTACAGTAATTATTGCTGAAAACAGTGCACACGGTATTTAGGAGTGAACAGAATAGTACAAATATATACACAAGAATTTTCTAGTGGTATTTGCAATGTTTTTGCAATTTCTTGGTAAGACTAGAAGGATAAATGTTTTTAAAATATCAGGTTATTTAGAAACAATTATCTCTGACCATTATAAACATAATTCTTGAAACAGAGTGATAGCAGTTAAATTGGTGACTGAAATAAGAACAAGCATTATATTTGTCAGTGTTTTGAATGAAGCATAGAATCATACAATTGTTAGGGTTGGAAGGGACCTCAAGGATCATCTATTCCAACCCCCCCTGCCATGGGCAGGGACACCTCACACTAGAGCAGTTTGCTCAGAGCCACATCCAGCCTGGCCTAAAAAATCTCCAGGGATGAGGCTTCCACCACCTCCCTCAGCAACCTGTTCCAGTGTCTCACCACCATCACAGTGACAAATTTCTTCCTAACATCCAATCTGAATCTACCCATTGCTATTTTTCCTCCATTCCCCCTAGTCCTATCACTCCCTGATATCCTAAAAACTCCCTCTCCAGCTTTCTCATAGTCCCCTTCACATTCTGGAAGGCCACAAGAAGGTCTCCTCGGGGCCTTCTCTTCTCCACACTGAATAATCCCAACTCTTTCAGTCTGTCCTCATAGGAGAGGAGCTCCAGCCCTCTGATATCCTGGTGGCCCTTCTCTGGACACCTTCCAGCACGTTGAGATCCTTCTTGTAATAGGGGCTCCAGAACTGCATGCAATATTCCAGGTGGAGTCTCACCAGAGCTGAGTAGAGGGGGAGAATCACCTCCCTCACCCTGCTGGCTATGCTTCCCTTGATGCAGCCCAGGCTCTGGTTGGCTTTCTGGGCTGCAAGTGCACACTGGTGGCTCATGTTGAGCTTCTCACCCACCAGCATCCCCAAGCCCTTTTCTTCAAAGGCTTTTTCCATCCAGTCACTGCCCAGCCTGTATCAGTGCTTGGGATTGCCCCGACCCAGATGCAGGAATAAAAAAATACATCTTTGTTGGAAGAATAATTCTTAAGAATAGAAAAAATATATTAGGAAACCCCATGAAATTAAATGAAAAACAAAGGGGAAAAGAATGAAAGAAAGGATATGTTTTTTTGGCTCTAATTAATACAGCACTGACTCATCCAGTCTATGAAAAAAAATTGTATCAAAGCATGCTATAATAGCAGTGGAACAGATACCCACTGGTAACCACAAATGTGCACAAATACAAACCAAGTTTTATACATTCACATTTGTAGAGTAACAAACAATAGCACCCCTAAATATTACTTCAGTGCACTGCCTGGAAAATACTTTGTCCGAGATGTGCTGAAATTGGCTGGGCAACATCATGCTGATCGTCCCCTGTTCTGACATGTTGCATGAAAAAGCACAGGAAATTGCATATATGTATCTTCTTCATGCCAACAGTCAGAAAGGACAAACGACTCAACTTGCAGCTGAAAAAACCTCAGAAATGCAGACTCAACTGCGTGATGGTTTTAAGACTGCCTTTAATTTTTCTTCGCAAAGTTCGAGCAAAAAAAGTGAAAGAATGTAAATGAATCACTGTTGGGTGTAAGAAAGCAAAATAATGATTGTTCTAAACACTTCCTTTGGAGAGATGGAAATGTTTAAGAACCACTACTCAAAATAAGATATAGGACAGTGGGGCAGGTGGGCAGTCTAGCAGACCCTTTTTTCTCAGTCTGCCTGCTTTTTCTGTCTCCTGGCTGAAGATAGCATACTGAGCTTGACAAGCTAAGTCTAACAACCTCTCTCTGCTTCTTGGCTTTCTTCCCTTTTGCCTGTTCTTAGTGGGGGGTGGGAGAAGAAGCACAGACCCCTCTCTCTTTTTTTTTGGGGGGGGGGAAGCCAAGGGGGCTTGGTTTTGCTTTTCTGTTGATTGTAAATATTTGTAAATGTTGTGAATAGTAGTCTATTGTGTAAATGTTGTGAATAGTGTATATTTGTACACAATAGTGTCTATTTGTACATATTCATTGCATTTCATCATAGACTGTAGTTTTGCTTGTAAATACAGCTTTCATTTGCTTCCAGACTGAGCTAGCCTGGTCATTGTCAGTGTGGGAGGAGGATCTCAGCTCTCACACTGTTACAAAATGACATTCCACCTCCCATTACATACACTTTCTCCTCTCAGCAGCCTGTAGTAGAACCAGCCTGATATTTCTTTCTTGACAGACTTGAGAAAAGTTTTCTGCAATTACTTTATGCAGAAAGTGAATGAATAAAACTAAATAAACCATTACTATGGTAGCTCCTATAATTAAAAGTAATTTAGATATGAGCCATTTTTACTCCAAAATAAAATCATCCTGTATTTGTATCACTACATAATATCTAGGGATTTCAATAACAGAGGTGCTTACAAACTGTTAAACAGAACATGAAGTTTAAGAGCACTATGTTTCATGATAGAAACAACTCTGTAATTTATAAACCAGACTACAATATATAAGGAATGAAAATATAAAATAAGCGATCAGTATGGAGATGAATTATAGTGAATATAAATAAGAAAATTAAAAGCCACAAACTCTTGATGTCTTTGCAGTATCTTTTGTCAATTGCTTTAAAGAAAACAAGGAGAATGAAAAGGTCTAAAAAAGAAAGAGTATCAGTGGACTAAAAATATGCAGCCACCAATATTAGCTAATCAAGTGGATGCTCATTCTGGACAAAATATGAGAATGGCTAAAACAATACTCTACAAAATGGGAATGTAAAGCACTGACACTCAAATTTCCATAGGCCCCTGCAGCAGTTTCATGATTAATCCACTGCCCACTGCCTTTGCCTCCACAACCTTTCTTACCCTGAAGGTATTGCAGTGAGTTCACTAAGAAGATGCAGAATGAAAGCTGTGAATGTACGACAGTGTGCACTAAAATCTACCATGCACCCTTCATACTGGTTGTCCAGCATATGGACAAGGCAGTGTACTCTCCAGGTGCACAGTGGTATAATGGGGAGAGGTATGAGAGATTGCTAAGTTAAGGTGGCCAGCAGGACAATGCATCTAGTTCCACACTGCCCTGAGAAAGAGCCACTAAGGCAAGGGATCAGATAGATTATCTCGGTTGTGCATATGCACATGGAGACAATGGACACAACAGAAGTTGCTAGCAATCATCCTGGCTTGGAGGAAGTAAATTTTCCTGAAAACAGTTGAGTTGCCTTTTTTTTTTTTTTTTTTTAGATACCAAATCCAACTGATAAAACCAACTGCACTGATGTGGCATAGCAAGCAACTGACAAAATGACTTCAGGCTGATAGTTGCACAACGTTTTCAATAAGAACCTGTTACTATGTGCAGTCAAAACGTGAGAGCATGCATTCTTCCACAGAGTGATGTATAGGTATGACATACTGTCATTGACTGCAGACTGATTCTGCAGCACTCTCTGGCCTGTGTGATTCAGTCAACATTCTGGAAGAAAACAGATTAAGAAAAGGATGTAAGATGTATATATAAAATTATGGATGAGACTGAGATTTGTGGCTTGCTAAATCAGGGTTCATTACTCAGTTTGAACTTTGAGAACTTGCTTAACTTCAGATAAACAAAATAATGGGATGTATTTTAATATAATCAGAAACAAAATAAAACCCAAAATACAACTGAGATGCATCAAGAAAGGTGTGTCCAGCGGGTCTACAGAAGTTTTTCTACCTCTCCGCTCTGCCCTGAGGAGACCATACCTACAATACTGCATCCAGTCTTGGGCTCCCTAGTTCAAGAGAGACAGAGACCTGCTGGAGAGAATCCAACAGAGAGCCATGAGGATGATTAGGGGACTTGAGCATCTCCCCTATGAAAAGAGTCTGACAGCCCTGGGGCTATTTAGTCTTCAGATGAGAAGACTGAGAGGGGATCTGATCAATGTCTATCAATATCTGAGGGGTGGGTGGCAAGTGGAGGGGGCCAGGCTCTTTTTGGTGGTTCCCAGTGATAAGACAAGGAACAATGGGTTCAAACTAGAAAATAGAAGATTTCAGCTCAACAGGAGGAGAAACTTCTTCACAGTGAGGGTGACAGAGCCCTGGAACAGGCTGCCCAGGGGGGTTGTGGAGTCTCCTTCTCTGGAGACTTTCCAAACCCACCTGGATGTGTGGACTACCCTAAGTGACCCTGCTTTGGCAGGTGGGGGTTGGACTTGATGATCTATTGAGGTCCCTTCCAACCTCTCATACACTGTGATACTGTGACTGTGTTTACCCGTTGGCTGCGTCCTCCCCATGAACAGGGCTTTCTGACACATCTCTGACTAGTCATTCACAAAGAAGGCTTAGGAAGAGGGTAGGATCCAATGTAACAGTATTTTTAGGTCTGAAGTAAGTAACATTATGTAGTTTGGGGTATGAATCAAATAACATCATATAAATTTGTATGGCTGGTTTTATGTGAATGGGTGGACTAGAAAATGTAAGTGTTGTGACAGTCTAAATGGTACTGAGCAACAGGCATTCTTTTTGCTCTAAAATGCATAAAAGTAGCCAAAATATATAAATAGCATAGTGTGTCAAACTGGAGTCTATCATGTCAAGTATACTGCTGTCCGACTTTATTTTTTTGACTGAGAGGAGTGTAAGGTGCAAAATAGTACCCATGTTTAACTGTGTGATTTGCTGAGAATAAGCAGAAAATTACAGGAGCCCAACCTTACAGTAGCCCTAGAGTGGGAAAGCTCTGCCTTTTCTTAACGAGTGTGTCCAAGGGCACTAAGCACTAAGTATCTCCCTGACTCTAAAGACAGATTTTATCAGAGATCAAAATTGTTTAACTAGAACAAGGCAATTCTTTGTATAGGGCAATCAGGGGACCCATACTAAGTAAGAAGTTTCAAAAACAAATCTATGAATTCCTTTCTCCTTCTTACTTTATCCTTACAGGGCAAGGTCTCCTCTTCATTTACCTTTCAAATCAGAAACAGTCAATGACCTTCAGTTTATTCGAAGCCCTTGCTTGGGATTTTTTTTTTTTATTATTATATCCATCATGCCAGATGGACTTCTGCTCCCTTCTGCACGTAGGTTCCCTCTCTCTGCAGGATCTTTTCTCCTTCTGTGGACCCCTGGGGTCATGTTTTCTCTCTCGTTCGCGTTCTAGAAGCATTTGGTGCAAGCCATGTCAGGAAGGGTGCAGTTCTACTCCTTCCAGAGGGTCCCTGGAGTATAGCAACCAGCACAAATTGCTTTCCTTCCTCTTGACCAGTCCTCCTGCCCTTTTGAACAAAATATAATAAATGGTACCCCCAGAATAAACAGAACTCAAACTTGTTAACTACTTGAATCATTGTTCTCAGGCAGGTTGAGAATTTTTATAAAATGATTCCTGGAATAACCTAACATTTAGCACTGTTTGTTACAACAGGAAAGAGACTCTTCATATATAACATACATAATATATTTCATAAAATGTAGTTCTGCTTGGTGGGATGTGCTGCATATGTTTCAGAAGAAAAGATATTCCAAAGAGGCTGCAGCTGCAAATGTTTCAGACCTTAAGCCAGAGAGGATGCAAAGTGAGCAGTGAAAGTGCTGAGCACAACCAACCATACTAAACCACAAGAAAAGGAGTGTGATAACAAGACATGAAGACTAATAAACAATCAAAAAGATGTTGCAGTGTATAGATTCAGGGAAACATTGCAGCCACAGTTTTAGAAGCATTTGCTTTGATTTAATGTGAGTTATTTTTCATTTTGCAGGTAGCCTCCATGCACCTGCACTTTATTGATATCCTAATGCATGTGCTGAATAGCAGAAACACAATATGTAAGGCATTTGCAGAAAATAAAACTAATTTATAATTAGTTTTAATTATAACTTAGTTGTAATTATTGGTTCTAATAGTTTAGTTTTACTAGTATGTAATTTATAATAGAAGAAATACAGAGAAAGTTACATGAGAAAGATAAACTTGTAGGGAAGCCTTAATGAGTTTATAGGAACAGACTCCAAACTTGGGCACTTTGATGCTGTGGGTAGGCTGTAAGGATATTGTACATTCTTACTGCTTTCTACTGTGCATACTCTGGTGTTCTGCAAACTATGGGTGATGCTGGTAGGCATCATCCTTCTGCCCGTCATCATGCTGCTTGTCAGAGGCTCATTGTAGTGCACTTCTGCATAGCAGATTTAGGGGGGGAGGACCTTGTACAACTTCTCCTCCTTCCTTCATATCCTGTGTATCATTTAGGAGTGTTGCACTGTATTCTGTTTTGCACTTCTGTGATTTATAATCTCCTACAAGTTTCTTTTGATATGTGAAATAGGTGCTACTGCCTCATTTCAAGCTGTCGAGGGTTTGTGGATTGAAATATTTATTAACTTTTCTTCTGAAATTCACCATATTGGCAATTCTTCTGCTTAAATTATAGCTGATAAAACAGTGAGATGGATTTTTACATTCTCAAAGGCTGTACAAGATGTGAACTTTGAATGTAGTGATCAAATATTAAACAGATTTTTACCTTTAATTTGCATAGACACTACTTTGAGTTTTAAGAATAATAGTGTTAAGGTATGGAAAACATTATTTATTCATTTTTATTTTGGCATTTTCATTTTCTTATGGTGAAGGAAAAATAGAATTCTCATTTGTGGCATGAACTTAATAAGATCTTTCTCAGCACAGCTTTTAAACTAGTTGATAAAAGGGAAAAAGAAATCAAAATTATTTGACTATTCATAAAAAATGAATTTAATACATTAGCCATTAAATATTCTTTTAGCATTGATAGAATAGCTTGAATAATAAATAATTTTACTTGTAATTAATGTATTTTATTTCTAAAACCTCTGAAGCAATTATACCCTCAAACACAATTTGATTTGGTCTAACAAGGCTCAGCTGGGATTTCTCCTCTGAATATTGGAAGGTTGGTGCCTTTGCTAGGATAACAGGGGGTGGGCATGGCCTCCCTGAATACACAGAGAGAAGACCTCTCTGCCCAAGCTCTGCCTGCATTGTTGGTGTTTCATTTGCTTTCCCACCCTCCCTAGCCCTTCAGAGAATGGACACCAGAGAGCCTCCTCATGGTCACAGTTAGCCTTTGAAGGGCATCACAGCTTCCTGAAGATTATTCCTCTCCCTGGAGATGGACAGGTGTTGCCAGGGAGGAAATAAATGACAGAACAGGCCATAACCTTGCTGATAAGCTATGGGTAACCACGGAGGTGTCCTCGATCACCTAACTGTGCCTTGCCATAAACAATGGGCAGCCGTAGAGATGTCCTTGTTCACCTTGGTGTGGCACATCACTGGGAAAACCAATAGTCCCCACGGGGGGAGAGATGTTATTTCTCTGTTTAGATAGCATTTTATTTTTGTCTGTCAGCCAGTGTGATGGTTTGAAACTGTCTTTTTAATTTTTCTTCGCAAAGTTCAAGCAGAGAAAGCAAAGGAATGTAAATAAGTCACTATTGGGTGTAAGAAAGCAAAATAATGATTGTTCTAAACACTTCCATTGGATAGATAGAAATGTTTAAGAGCCACTACTCAAAACAAAGTTGGAGCAGTCGGAGTCTGAGTTTGCAGCTTCCTGGGCTTCTGTCTGGCTGCTGCTTCTTCTTTTCTGGCTGAAGATAACACACTGACCTTGGCAAGCTAAGCCTAACAGCCTCTCTGCTTCTTAACTCCCTGCCGTCTGCCAGGGGGATCTGGGGGGGGAGGACCCTTGGGAGGTTCCCTTCTTTGGGGGAAGCAAAGGGAGCTTGGTTGTGCTTTTCTGTTGATTGTACCTATTTGTAAATTTTGTGAATAGTGTCTGTTTGTACATATCCATTGCATTTCATCACAGATTGTAGATTTGCTTGTAAATACAGCTTTGATTTGCTTCCAGACTGAGTTAGCCTGGTTATTGTTGGTGTGGGGGAATTTCAGTTCTCACACTGTTACAGCCAGTCTAACTCAAGTTGTGCTGGACGTTTTGTTGTGGTGTGACAACTCTGACATCCTCCACAGGCAAAGGAGGAGAACTTCAGTCACACTGATGCCAGACTTGGACAGCAGGCAAGATTGTAACAGGTCGGAGTGTGTGGACAGTCTCTCCTATAAGGAAGATGTTCCACTCCCTTCATCACTTTTGTGGCTCTGCACCTTTCCTTTACTAGAAAGGCTCTAAAACTGTTGTCAAGTGTTGCGTGTATGAACTCAGAAACACAGTTCTGGCAGCTGAATGTCATAATTGTGTGTGTGTGTGTGTGCATGTGTGCACACGTACTGGAAAAAGGATGAGCTGAAATTAAATCAACCTCAATACAAGAGAGATGTGGAGGTGCTGGAGCTAGTGCAGAGGAGGGCAAGGAAGCTGAGGAAGGGCCTGGAGAATAAATCTGATGGGGAGCAAGTGAAGGAGCTGGGGATGGTTAGTTTGGAAAAGATGAGGCTGAGGGGAGACCTCATTGCTCTCTACAACTACCTGAAAGGACATTGTGGAGAGGCTGGTGCTGGTCTCTTCTCACAGATAATTAGTGATAGAACAAGAGGCAACGGCCTCAAGCTGCCACTGGGTAGGTTTAGACTGGACATCAGAAAACATTTTTTTCAGGAAAACAGTGGTCAGCCATTGGAATGTGCTGCCCAGGGAAGTGGTTGAGTCACCAAGCCTGGATGTGTTTAAAGGTGGTTTGGATGTGGTGCTTGGGGATATGGTTTGGGGGTGACCCTTGTAGAGTAAGGTTATTGGTTGGACTTGGTGATCCTGAGGGTCTGAATGTTTCTATGGTTCTGTGATTTCTGTGACAGTGCCTCTTCTCACCACAAATTAATGGACATGCAACCTGGGCAGCTGCCTGCTCACAGTTGCCCCAAAGCCACAAGCTCCTTCATGTCCATCTGACCATGGAGAGCTACCTGGGGCTAAATGTGGAACAGCTATATTCAGTCTGAAGAGGATAGTAGTTTGCCAAACACCCTGCCCACTAAACTAACCTGTATAGTCACTGGAGAAGCAGTGGTGGGTGGAATAATTGTTACATTTACATAGAGAAGTTAAAAAAAATGTTTTGGTTTCCTTTGGGGAGTACAAAGCCTTCAGTAGTAATAAAGATTACTTATGATAAAGGAGTGCAGCCTGGAAGTAGGAAAATTAAGTTAAAAATAAGTTTACACCAAGGGCCACTTAAACTTTAATGCAGAGAGAATTCTGTAAAACCTTCAGTTGTTTTCATGATGTTGACTTTGCTCACAACCTGCACATTAAAAACAAAGGCTAAATAATGCTTGTGTCCTGACCTTCACAGTGGCTTTGGTGAGTGTTGCAGATATTATGAGGCATCAACCATGGGAGGCACTTAACAGTTCCATTTGAAGTTCTTCATTTTAAACAATAGGAGCCATGAACCAACCCTTAGCATTAATCTACTGTTGTTACTTAATATAGGTCTTAATTGCTTAAATAATTGTGGGAAACCATTTTATTTCTTCAGATACTATCTGAGCCTGAAGGCATATTTTGTGACTATCATAGCCTTTTAATCAGCCATTACTGTTTGAGATACTGAGGTCTACTCAGTTATTGCAAATAGACTCTGTTCACCTGAAATAAATGAAAAATATTAAAAGATACTGTTCATGGATGCATTCTGGTATAATTCAAAATCCAAGAAAATCTTATCATCCTGAAAGCTTGTGTGCATTCTCCTTTTGAAACATCATATTTGGGAGCAAAATTTTTAACTCACATCTTATGGCATCTGGTTAACTGTTTTTCATCTGACTAATATAAAAGGGCAGACATACAGCATCTGTAAATACTCATGAAAACCAGCTGGGTAGAAAAATTATCACACCAACACTTTGTCCTTTGCTACTTTTTCTGGGTAGTGGTCATGCTTGAAAGGGAGGAAAGAGTAAAAGGTCTGTTCAACTAACTGACTCTCATGGCTACACCAGATTTAACTGCAAAGACTGCATCTACAAGCTTGTATAAATTGATTTTTTTTTTTTTGGTGGGAAAAATAAACAAGAATGGGATCAATGAGGCAAAATTGGGATTTTGTGCTTCAAGGAGCATTAAAATGTGTTTAGATTAATAATGGATTAACATTGTAAAAACTGAAAGCCCATTGTTGCTAATCTCTTTGAACTAGACTGAGCTTATTCTAAGCCAAGACTGACCAAAGTTTCCATGTGTGGAATGAGTTTTCAACTTTTCTTTTGCTAAAATCCAGATTAAAAAGAAAGCAGAACTCTTGATACATTTGTTTCAGCAAAGGTTTTCTCAAGTATTCAGTAGTTTTACATTGAGTGAAGGAGAGGAAAAAAAATGCCAGCCACGGAATAATCCAGGTGAAAAACTGCAACTGGAAATTGGACAAGAATAATCAAATTATATAGGTTTATTATGGGATAAAATATGGCACATGATGTAATGCCACCCACTCACCTGCTGGAGAGAATCCAACGGAGAGGCACAAGGATCCTTAGGGGACTTGAGCTTCTCCCCTATGAAGAGAGACTGAGAGCCCTGGGGCTGTTGAGTCTGGAGAAGAGAAGACTGAGAGGGGATCTGATCAATGTCTGTCAATATCTGAGGGGTGGGTGTCAAGTGGAGGGGGCCAGGCTCTTTTTGGTGGTTCCCAGTGATAAGACAAGGAACAATGGGTTCAAACTAGAACACAGAAGATTTCAGCTCAACAGGAGGAGAAACTTCTTTACAGTGAAGGTGACAGAGCCCTGGAACAGGCTGCCCAGCAGGGTTGTGGAGTCTCCTTCTCTGGAGACTTTCCAAACCCACCTGGATGTGTTCCTGTGCAGACTACCCTAAGTGATCCTGCTCAGGCAGGGGGGTTGGAGCTGATGATCTCTTGAGGTCCCTTCCAACCTCTGACACACTGTGATACTGTGTAAACTGAAGCTGTATCTGCCCCTGCATATAGTAAGAAAACAAATCTATATTTGGCAATTCATGAATAAATTGCCTTAACTTCTTTCATTGTGTTACTGAGAAAGTAGGAGAGAACTTATCCCATTTTCTGACTCCTAAAACAAATTTATTTGTTTCCAACACAAGCACCACTGGTCAAATTAACAAATGGAAATAAAAAACAGCTGTGGTGCTTTGACAAAAAAAATGTTCTAACTGAGAAATCATGACACTCAGTCAGCTTTTCCAATAGTCTAGGGTCAATATTGTGACTACAGTTGCTGCATGCAGTAGAAAGACTGAAGGTGCAACTATCTGCTTAAAATGTACAAATAGACTGTTGGCCCAAGCTTTTCTGCAGTCCAAACACCAATAATTCCAGTGAGATACACCAAAAATAATAGAATAATAGTGCAGCTGATTTGAAAACTGTGTGGTTTTTTTCTTTTTTTTTTTTTTTTTTTGGAATGGAGTCTACTTGCAAGGAATTTACTAATCATAAATAAGTTGCATATTTTTGAAGAGTCTGTTATTCTGTGGTTAAACGAAATTAGGTCAAAGATCAGACCAAACTGAATGCTGTAATTCTTGAAGCCCTCTGTTTTTCAGTTCTAACTGATTTATTTAAGTAGGAAATCCACTGAATTCTGAAGGAGAAAGATAGGAATGTCAAGGTGCTTCTGCCCTTTTAGTAGTGATCCTGGCCAGTAACCAGTAGGGATCCCTTGTGCTCCTAAGCTCTTTCAGGTTCCTACTCTATTAGAAGGGCTACTTCAAATCTCCTAATGTCCCAGTTTCAGTTTTTATGTCAGAAAATTAGAGCTGGATATGAAGTAACCAGAAGGACATGCATTGCTTTTGGAAGGGACTGACAAGCACAAAATAAGCATTAGGAAAGTTGTTTGAAAGGAGAAGAAAAAGGTCAAATAGTATTTTAGTAATACTATGAAGATAGAAAGGACAAACAACAGTGGGATTTTTTTTTTCTTTGTTTGTCTGGTTTTTGATATCCTTTCCTTTTCTGCCTTGTTTTAGAATGAGGGTCTTTTTTGGAATGAAGTTGTCCTGGGTTGCCCAAAGTATACACATACACACAGACATCTTGGAAAAGTTATTGTATTTAAAAGTAAGCTACAGGAATGTGCTTTAACAGTGATTGCAGCTATCCTAAACACACTGTGGTCAGCTAATCTGTGGCTGTTGAAGTCCCACAGACACTATTTTCAATAAAGGAGTGTCCCTGGGCTTCAGCAAAGCAGTTGCTCTAGTGCCACATTTCTTTGCCTGGAAGCATAGGAGATAAAAGAGTAACCTTACGATGATAGTGCAAGTCAATAGTAAGGTCCTGAATGAAGTGGGAGACACAGTGCTTACAGTCCCTGCTGGACAGCAGTCAATATCAGACATCACACTTAAACTGTCACAATTTGACCTGACAATCCTTTTTCAAAAGGACCAGAAATAGAGCTAGCCAAGTTACCTTGCATTTCTGAAGAAGGTCATGAGCAGGTCACTGCAGAGGGAAGTGTGTATTAAAGATGTGCAGTATGCCTATAAAACATGAACATTTCTAGCATGCATAAACATTCATGTTAAGATGCATAAAGGATTGTTACCACCTAGCTGGAGCAGAAGCACGGTTAAAAGATCTTTATAAGAAACAAAGAGAGATGTTTGCTCTGTTCGTGTGTGTGTGGGGGGGAAAGAAAAAATTACTGGAAGGGGAAAAGAAAAAAAAGGAAAGGAAAAAAAAAAGGAGACTTATACAGTCAGCAATATATGTTCTAAAAATGCAATTTCCGGATTAATAACAAAGACACTGTTCTAGTTCGCTAGTTCCTTTAGGACGTGCGCTTTTGACCCATGCAACATATTGTGCCCCATGGCTCTTAGCTGAACTGTGACTTAACTGTGCCTATTTTTTTTTTTAAATGTGTGATGTCTATTAAAACTAGCTGCTGCTTGTACCAGGACCCCGGTGGAAATGAAAGAGATGTCTCCGTGGATTGTCCATCGGTTAAATATTAAAGGATCAAACTTTAATATTTAAGTGTGTGTGTGTGTGTGATGGTTTTAAGACTGTCTTTTTAATTTTTCTCCACAAAGTTCCAGCAGAGAAAGTGAAAGAATGTAAATAAACCACTGTTGGGTATAAGAAAGCAAAATAATGATTATTCTAAACACTTCCATTGGAGAGATAGAAATGTTTAAGAACTACTACTCAAAACAAGGTTGGGGGAGTTGGACAGTCTCAGCTTGCTGGGCTTCTGCCTGCCTTCTTTTCTGGCTGAAGACAACACACTGACCTTGACAAGCTAAGTCTAACAGCCTCTCTGCTTCTTGACTCTCTGCCTTCTGCCAGGGAGGTCTGGGGGGAGTCCTTTTGGCTGGGGGGGGTGGAGGTCCCTTGGAGAAAGGCCCTGTGGGGGGGGAGCTAAGGGGGCTTGGTTGTGCTTTTCTGTTGATTGTATATATTTGTAAATGTTGTCAATTTGTACATACTCATTGCATTTCATCATAGATTGTAGTTTTGCTTGTAAATACAGTTTTCATTTGCTTCCAGACTGAGCTAGCCTGGTCACTGTCAGTGTGGGAGGGGGAATTTCAGCTCTCACACTGTTACAATTCAATAGTGCATGTAGTATTTTATATAAAACAAATTCCCAACTGAATGTTTTAAGTTTTCCTCTTTAATCTCAGGAAAGGCAGCATTTCCACCCCTTGCCTCTAATTAACCAGATAAAACAAAGGTTCAAGGATAGATCTGCTATGAAAAGAGTCAGGTTTTTCTGTGATTACATATATCTTTGCTTCGAGGCACTTATTAATTTGCTTAAAAGTCCATGCATCATTTCAGAGATTGTTTTAGCACTTGTCATCTTATCAGTCCACGTCTGAGGAAGGCAGGCTTGAAAAAAAGGAAGTGAAAGATGAAGTATTCCAGCATGCTCTACATTATAAATACAACTGTCTTCATTTTATAAATGAACATCCATAGCAATGGAGCAACAAAGAAAGGTGAGAGGTGATGGAGCACAGTGAAAGATGGGCCTGACAAATACAGATAAGGAGGGAATCAGAGGCAGCAACAGGACAGATACAGGTAAGCATCTTTTACCACCCTGCAGCTGCAAGAATGCTTTGGCTTCGCTCTTCTTTGTCTCGTGCACCTGGGAGCAGGAGGAGCAGGAGCTCTGCAAGGGCAGGGCATGCTGGTGGGGCAGGAGAAGCAGCGCTGTACTACCAAGGGCTGTTGTACTGCCCTACCCCAGCAAGGAGGGTAGGGCCACCTGGTGATGGTAACCCACAGTCTCCATCACTCCAACAGGCCCATCATGACAAGGTAGGTCTACAGTCAAGGCAAGAGTGTCCTGTCCTGGAAGTATCAGGGTAGACTCAAAACAGAGAATAGAGGTCCTCCAGTGAAACTGAGACCCATGTACCCAAAGATATTTCATTGGCATCCCTATATACACAGTCAAAATCTCTGCCAAGCTACCTGGAAGAGGTTTTAAATCCTACATCTAAATGGCTACAGTGACCATGCAATATGCAGCCTAAATGCTGAGGACAACCTGCAAGTTAAGAGTGTCTGAGATCCCTGCCTCAGCCTGCAGCTGGGGTCTAGATTAGATCTAAATCTAATCTCCAAGTCAAGGGCCTGAATATCATCTTCCTACATGTCAAATGAGGACTCTCATCATGGGTTGTCTGCTCTTTTGCAGTCAACATGTAATACTTTGTAGACAGTGGAAGGGCTTCAACAGGAGACCTGGTCAGTCTGCAATGAATAGTGAAGCTCTGTGGACAGATATGAAACTTGAGTGAGCAAACTGGTCAGGCATTTGGACTAGGTGATCTTTGTAAGTCACTTCCAATTGAAAATTTCATCCTATTCCTATTCCTGTTCTATTCCTATTTATATTCCTGTTAATAAATATATATAAATAAATAAATATATATAAATATATAAAAATATATATATTTATATATAAATAATATAAATAAATATATAAATAATATAAATAAATAAATAAAATAAATATTCCTGTTCTCTTCCTCTTCTCTTCCTCTTCTCTTCCTCTTCTCTTCCTCTTCTCTTCTCTTCTCTTCTCTTCTCTTCTCTTCTCTTCTCTTCCTCTTCTCCTTCTCTCTCTCTTCTCTTCTCTCTCTCTTCCTCTTCTCTTCTCCCCTCTCCCTCCCCTCCCCTCCCCTCTCCCTCCCCTCCCCTCCCCTCCCCTCCCCTCCCCTCCCCTCCCCTCCCCTCCCCTCCCCTCTCCTCTCCTCTCCTCTCCTCTCCTCTCCTCTCCTCTCCTCTCCTCTCCTCTCCTCTCCTCTCCTCTCCTCTCCTCTCCTCTCCTCCCTCCTCCTCTCCTCTCCTCTCCTCTCCTCCTCCTCTCCTCTCCTCTCCTCTCCTCTCCTCTCCTCTCCTCTCCTCTCCTCTCCTCTCCTCTCCTCTCCTCTCCTCTCCTCTCCTCTCCTCTCCTCTCCTCTCCTCTCCTCTCCTCTCCTCTCCTCTCCTCTCCTCTCCTCTCCTCTCCTCTCCTCTCCTCTCCTCTCCTCTCCTCTCCTCTCCTCCCTCCCCTCCCCTCCCCTCCCTCCCCTCCCCTCCCCTCCTCTCCTCTCCTCTTCCATCCCATTCCACTTTTTTACTTACCAGATGCTTTGCAGTTAGGTCAGGCATATATCAGTCATTCTCATACAGATACAGCCATTAATGAGCCCCTGCATCCCAAAGTAACCAGAATGTAAATGGAGAAGAATGGCATTTAGGTCACTTAGGGTAGAGGCAGATGACTATGCCTAGTCCTACTTCTCTGTTCTTCAGCTATGGCTGATTTAGGCAGATCTTTGCTCAAATGATTTCTCTTTATTTTTTATTTTTCCTCTCTCTCTTTTTTTTTTTTTTCCAGTCAACCCTTCACTCACCATTTATTTGTCTGGAAAGCTATTTGGACTGAGAAATCCAGCAGGTCACAAAGGGAATAAAAGTTAGTTTTGCAACATTTAAGTACCTTTGACAATCTGGGCCCAAAGGCTTAAACCCACACAGTCAATAGGAGTTTCCTAAAGTTAGAATGGGAAATTGAGGTAAGAGTGTGAATATGTTCTTCTATCATTTCTTTCTTAGAGTTTCTGCTGATAAAAAGCCTTGGAGTAGCAATTCTTCTTTGATGCTTCTGCTGTAAAATCAGTTCAAAGGGGCTGGTTTGGATCTGTGCAGCCGTCTGACATTTTATCCCTCTTCTTCAGCTGCACAATCATATAAGCAAACTGAGCAACAGAGTGAATTAAAAGGAAGCACTATGGAAATCTTATTAATTTTACTGTCCACTTCACTTACTAGAAAAACTTAGCTGAGGAATCAGAATTTGTCAGTTTGTCTGAAGGGGAGCAAGCAATTGTACTACTAGTCGAAAAAGTCAGGACAAACCTTTGTGATTTTTCCTGACATAAGTGAAATACCCACATATGATCTAATATGATGGTTCTTTTGCTTCCAGTTAAAAGAAGCAGACTCAAGCTGTTGATTTGTTGTACTACCTTTTCTCTGTACCTGTCCTGATTTCCAAAAGGTGTAGCAAGTTTTCCTGTTGAAAATTATGAAATAATTTGCTCTTAGGAAAGTTTAAGCTTTGCTTGACTCTGGTGAATTAGATAATAGCCATTTAGGTCTTGAACTGAATTTTTTTTAATGTAATTGGCTGTTCACACTCTGTAGAAATCACTGTATTGCTCATAGCTCTTGGTGTCAGCATTATCTTCTTCCAAGGAAAACTGCATGTGAAATATTTTCTGCATAGGAAAAGACTTTTATCAGGTGTAAAAATGTTTGCCTCTCAGTTATATGGCAGTTCTGTTTAGTTCTTTATCAAGTCAACAGCAATTAACTAAACTACATCTGAATTGCCCTGCTGAGGGAAAGATCAGAGAGTACTGACACTGAAACTCATTACTCATTGACTAAGTGTGTTGAAATGGGTTGTCTGCAGGCAGCTGTACACCAAAGACATTTTGACTAAGCTTTCCCTGTAGGTTTTCCTCCTCAGTATTTTGAAAATAATGGAGGTGAACTTTTTCCCCATGTGTCTGGACAGGAGGAATACATTCGGTATATATATCTGAAAGTTTTGATTTGTCTCTGAAGGATCAGATACAATGAAGACAAAAAGTGAAGCCGGGTAGCTAATGGAAGAAAAACATCATATGGAGAAGATGGGAAATGGAGAAAGCAAAGAGTATCAAGATGAAGAAGAATAAAGGAGTGAGGAGTGAGTGTATTCATATTGTATTGAATGGAAGGCAGAGCTACCTTCCACAGGAGGTAGAAGCAGATATCCCAAATTACTAGTAGAGAGCACTGCTAATAGCAAAGCTTTTAAAATTTCATTGCAGTAGGACACAGAGTTGTTCCTGGCAATGACACAGAGTTGTTCCTTCTCTTTCTCAGCTGTGGGGCAGATGCTGAGACAATGTGAGTGAGTGGGAAGCTGGGGAGCCATCATGCTGGAAAGAACAGAAATACACAATCTTGATACTCTTGAGTTTTGCCTGACTCTGAGCCAAGCTTCTATACCATTTTTTCTAGTGGGACAAGTCTCATTATAAGTGATTAAGGACTTGATACATAGCATGAGTAATTCTTCCTATGGAAATGCCTAAAGATCCATATGCTTGGGAAACTATGATTACATTGCTGTGGCAATAAGTGCCCTGGACATTTGTGTAAAAGCTTGCCTCTTTTTCTTGATAATGACCACGTTCTTAGAGAAGTGATGCTTTTGCAGAAAACAAGCCATGGTGGACTTCAAATGCTAGAGTGGTGTATATTGCAAATACTAATGGCAAGTACAAAAGAGTGGAGCACAGTCATGCTATTAGCTTTAGGACCACTCATTTACAAACACTGAGGGGAGAAAACCTGCATCATTAAGAGAAGCTTTGAATAATTGCTCTGTTCAGTAGCAGCCCTTCAAAAGCTTGCTAAAGGTCCTGTTAAGGGTCCTATTAAAGGTCCTGTTAGCTTCTGGCAAGACCAGAATAAGCAAAATGTGGAATTCCTGTTTTTGTATGTGGTACACTTACAAAATAGAATAAACTCTTCAAAGGTTTAAGTTAATATCTTCTATAGAAGAAATGTGTTTTTGAAATGAGCTGTCTTAGATACTCCCAAATTCTGCAATGGCACAAGGTTGGCCATCTGAAATTTGGGGCATATTGCTTTTGGACAGACAGGGAGCAATTGGACTTGTAAATATAAAGCATGAGGGTTTTTTATTATTGTGAACTTAAAGGCTCCCTCCCTCACAGCCTAATCTAGTTGGATGTGTCCCTGCTCACTGCAGGGGCAGCTGGACATGGGACCTTTGAAGGTCCCTTCCAACCCAATGCAATCTTTGAATCTGTTCATTGAATAAAATACTGCTAATACATTATGAATATTCAATTTTAATATTGCCTTCTTGGATGTGTAGTAAGTTTTCCATAAAGAAAAAACAGGGATTTTAATGAGGGCTCCCCATCTCTCAACAAAAGGGAAAGTATCACTAGCAGATTAGTAGCTGGAATGCAGCTGGAAGTTCCCTCTGCCCGTCAGTAATTTAACTGGGATTTTTACTAATCTTTAGCAGTTTTAAACTACTATGCAGCCAATAGTATACAGCCAGAATTAGTAAAACCTGTGAAGAAATTCCACACTGTGTGATACACATAATAAGCTTAAACAGATTTGGCTTAGAATAAGTTGTTAATTGACAGCATATGACTGCCTAAAATCACACAGCTGCTTTGCAGACCATTCAGACAAGCAGTTCTAAATTAATACACATCTAATTCATTATTTATGTAACAAATTATCTCATTTCACAGCTAACAATAAAGAAAAACATTTCCAAATGGGTCATCACTGTAACTGGCCACAGACTTGTGTGGGATGCTGATTTTCAAGAGCTGGAGAGAGTTGTCAACTGCTTAGGAAAAAAAAAAAAAAGAATTCATATTGGAACTGGCCCTCATCTCACATCTCAAAAGGAAAGGAGCATAAATAAATAAATATTTTCCCAACTGCTTAGCTATATTTATTTTCCACTGCCTCCCTGCCTACAGCAACATGGATGTCCCCTGAGCTCTTGAACCTGTTTATTTCCCATCCGCTACCTGTCCAATTGAAGCAGCACTAATTATCCCAGAAGGCTTTGCTCCTGTCAGTTAAGGCAGAAAAAAAGCACTCAAAGCCTTCTGGAGATGCACCAGTGCCATTGTAGGCAACAGGTTGTGGAGCTCCTGGTGAAGCATATCTAAAACCTGGAAACACAGCCTGAAGCTGGGGAGGAGCATTGAAGTGGAGGAGCAAAGGTAGTGCTTAACAGGACTAACATGTAGCAGCATCTGAGAAACTCATTATTACAGACACATGATAGTTAAATTTGTTTCTCCTCCATCTGTAATTTATATTGCTTTGTTCCTAATGCTGCTGAAAGCAGGTACCTCAATAATCTGCATTTCTCTCCCAAGACTGCTTACTGCAAGTCCACACCTTTTCATTAAAGCCTTTTTTTTTTTTCTCCATAGCTTATACATTTTTTGTTTCTATTCTTTACAAACTCTTCCAGATTTGTAGTCTGGGATGGAAATCCTGCAATTCAAATGGGAGAAATCAGATATATGCTCTTCCCATGCCAAGAATCTCAAAATCTTTTGGTGATCACCTACCACAAGCACTCTGAGCACAAAGTAAGATTATTTTATAAGACTAGGTAAAAAAAAAAAAAAAGACTTAAAGGAACAAATAGTGAAATTGTATTAAAATTGCAAGAGCCTCCTTCCCATTTATTTATTTAGAGGAATGTAGAAGCTATTCCACTTACTCCCTCTGTAGCCACATAGGACATGTGTAAACCATAGCACAGTGTTCACAAATGTGGTCAATGTGCCAGAACTCACCTTAACCTCAAGAGCAAAGCCATTAAGAATGAGGAAATTTCTTCACCTTCCCTACTTGACTGCAAGCACAGGGACAGAGCAGATACCAAAGGGCTAATAAAACACTCCCAGTGCAGTAGTGTCATATTTTCAGCTCCTCTGGGCTCTGGAAAAAAGGGGAAGAACAGATGCTCCTTTTGGGGCAGCTACTCAGGGCCTTTGCTCTCAATCTGAGAAGCACCAAATATGGGATGAAGTGTGTGACAAATGAAAGGCACGAAAGTATTCATGCAGGAAACCTGCGACGTTCTGGGATTCACTCCCTTCATATAAATAATTCATATTGTAGTTGGAGACTGTTTATGACATGTGTAGGACTGGCAGGAAAATATAAGATGGACCATGGGATCATAGAGCTAGTTAAAAAATAGATATAACGCCCCCCCCCCCCACCACGCCACCCCCCGCCCCCAAAAGTAGGAGATTTGGAAACTTGTTTTCATTTCATATTGGAAAGGAGCAAGAGACTTTGAAAAATCTTTTCTTGGTGCAAAACCTGAAAAAATACCTGTTCTCAGAACAGCAGTACTGGAAGCACTCATGTAAAATGAAATACTTGCTCTGAAGTGAAATTCCTTCTGTCTGATATAGAGAGGAACTTGCACCTGTGGCTTCCATGTCCCGGATCAACAGTCACTTGGGGAATAACTTTTGCTTCTCTTGTTCTCATTTGGATCAGAAATTTAATTCTGTGTTGAAATTAAAATACATCTGGACAAAGATTTGAGTTTGATGAACCTGGTATTTCAGAATGGACAAAGTAGAATAATTTCTTGATATTGCTTGTGTAGCTACACATGTGATAACAAGATTATTGACACTTGGTAAGATCTATTCCTAGGGTAAAAATTCATCATTAAGAATTTCTGTTCGCTTCTGTTATTGTTAGTTTTTATAATAGCACTATGCTATTTTCTTTATTCATCTGGACATTTAAAACAATGCTGCTTCTCAAGATCAAAATTCATACAAAATCTGGACAACAGACTAGCACTGAGAATGAGCTTTTTTTCAAATTGTTTAATTCAAGACGACTAACTGCTGGAAGAAAATATGGTGTCTTCAACGGCATATTATAAAGTCCTTACCTTACCACATATAGCTCTTCTAATGAAGATAGGTGTTTTTTTTTTCTTTGGCACTGCTTGCTGTATGATGCTGTGCTTCAGTTTTAATGTTCCAATCCATATAAAGCTGTGCTACAGTCTTTCCAGGACATCTCATTAATAGTACTGAACACTGAAGATGTATACAAAGGAAATATTTAATGCATGACATTTAAGAACCTGTAATGCCCAGCTGTCAACCATCCTCTTTGTCCTATATAATATAAAAGAGGGGGAAATGAGGTCACAGCTCAGCTGCCCCTACTTACACTCTTAGCCTTCATCAGAGAGGTAAACAAATGCCCTCAGCAGGATACAGAGATATCCATGATGTAAGCCTTTAGCATTTCTCTGACTCTGCTGCCTTGGTGACATCCTCAGTAGTGAGGTGGACAGAAAAAAATAAGAGGAAGTTACGTGAAGGCACAACTAAAGGTGTACTAAGCAAGAGGTGAACTGAGTAGCTGAGCAGCTCGAGAAAAAAGTGCCAATTTCCAAATGCAGGACAAATTCGCTTGTGATGAGAGATGCCAGAGTCCTTCCATAGCAAAGTGATGGGAAAATGCACATCATTGAATGTTAATTATCTGACTGATGCATGAGTTCATCCTGCAGGATTGTCTTGACCCACTTGTCCACAGCTGGATATTGCATAGGTGTACTTAGGGTATGGCCATGTGTTACAGAGTTATATAGTGATCCACACAGAAGTCTGTAGGGCTATGGGTTCTTACCTGAATAGGTCTGGATTGGTCGAGTTTGCTGAAACACACAGTTTCCTCTGTCACATGAAACAAGGTAACAATTGTTGGTTGATGAGGATTTAGGATATCAAAAAAGTGAGGAAAATGGCCCTTAAAGCTTGACCAAATTGGCAGTATTAGCATGCTCAACAACAAAGTACACTTGTCTTCCAGGTAAAAATACAAGCAAAAGGAAGAAAAATGTATTTTATATCTATATAACAAACTTGATATTGGGGAATATAGATGCAATCATAAAGGTGAAGCTTTTTACTTTCTCACTCAGAAAAGAGTGACAAACTTTTTTCCAGGAATAATACTTGAAACACTAGTTTCAACTGAAAGACAGTTGATAAAAAACTATTCGTGCTTGACAAAAGTGAAAATCCACTGAGAATGAGAAATTCGAAAATATTTTCCTTAAGCCCAGAACTAAGATGTTGAAGATGGCACAGAAATTTATATCAGAGAACTGAGGTTCCCAGCACCCACATTTAGATCTGGAACCAGAGATATTTGCTTAATTAGAGACAGCACCATACGTGAGACACACAATATCATCTCCTGCTGCTCGGCAGTGAGCAATGCCAGCTAGAAAATTTGGTTGCAGTACACTGCCAGATCTTCTTCAGGGTGAGAGAAAACCAGCCCTGTTGTCCAGCATCCTGACAGAGAATGAAACATCTTTTAGGCAGATGGACTGTGAGTGAAGGAGCTTAAGATGGAAAAGACCAAGAAAATATCTAAAATTCAGCCTTCATGAAGCATGGAATCACAGTATCACAGCATCACAGTCTCACAGTATATCAGAGGTTGGAAGGGACCTCAAGAGATCGAGTCTGACCTCCCTGCCAGAATAGGATCACTTAGGGTAGTCTGCACAGTGTGATGGTTTTAAGACTGTCTTTTTAATTTTTCTTCACAAAGTTTGAGCAGAGAAAGTGAAAGAATGTAAATAAGTCACTATTGGGTGTAAGAAAGCAAAAAAATGATTGTTCTAAACACTTCCATTGGAGAGATAGAAATGTTTAAGAATCACTACTCAAAACAAAGCCACTCAGCCTCAGCTTGCTCAGCTTCTGTCTGCCTGCTGCTTCTTTTCTGGCTGAAGATAACACACCTGCATACTGACCTAGACAAGCTAAGTCTAACAGCCTCTCTGCTTCTTGACTCTCTGCCTTCTGCCAGGGGTGTCTGGGGGGATTCCTTCTGGCTGGGGGGCTGGTGGTGGGGAGAGGCCCCTTGGGAAAAGGCCTCTTGGGGAAGCAGCACAGCCCCTCAAGGGGAGGGGGAAGACAAGGGAGCTTGGTTGTGCTTTTCTGTTGATTGTACATATTTGTAAATGTTGTGGATGGTGTCTATTTGTACATATTCATTGCATTTCATCATATATTGTAGTTTTGCTTGTAAATACAGCCTTCATTTGCTTCCAGACTGAGCTATCCTGGTTATTGTCAGTGTGGGAGGAGGATTTCAGCTCTCACACTGTTACACAGGAATGCATCCAGGTGGGTTTTGAAAGTCTCCAGAGAAGGAGATTGGCAACAAGAAACTAGCAGCCTGCAGAGATGATACATCTCAATGTTCACAGAAACTAATCCTCATGTTAGTAGTGATGAGAGATAAAAAGAGGTTAGAGATAAGCTCCAGGATCTTCACTGAACCCAAACCGCTAAGCACTGTTATGGCAATAATTTATAAAACATTGCAAAAAATGCAGCCTGTCTACCTGTTAAGAATTTTTTTCCCCTGTGAACTAACCAGACCAACTCTGATAACTTATGCCACATCATTTTGCAGGTAGTGTTACACAGTTCTTTCTATGAGCAGCAGTTCATCCAAAGAGCTTTCTGTGCCTTTGGGAAAAGTAGTTGCCTACAGCCTGGGAATTTTTTATAACCAATTCAACAACCTCAAACTGAGCTTTGGCAAAACATCATGTTAAAATGCTTTTGTGAGGAAGATGGCAAAGTCCCAATAAAATGCAGCCTGACTTCTGAGCCACTGATGAAACATCCAGCTTGTGGGTCCAAGGTGATGACCCCCTGGAGACTGGATAACCCACTGCTTTTGGACAATACTGTTAAACCTCTTGGAGGCAAGGCAGAGAGCTTTAGAGTTCACTGTGAATGAGAGATGTCTGCCCTGGCAGTACAGATGCTGCCACAGCTGTTGGGCACTCAGCCAAGGGCTTTGAGCTGGGAGAGTGATCCTTGTGCCTCCAGGGAACTTCCAAGGTTCACAGAGCCTTCGGGATTGCCTAAGAAGCTGTCCTTGGCTCCTAGGTAAGCAGAAAGACTTCCCTGGAGTTAGGATGGCTCTCTGCTCCACATCATTCAAATAAAAATAAATGTTTTAATTTTTCCTTAAGGAATGGACTCTCTTTCCCCTCTTTCCACCATGCATTTTTTTCTTTTGACCCCTGAACTGGAATGTGTTGTCTGTTGTTTGCAAAGTGCCTGTGTGGGGAGAAACCTTTCTCATGGAGGTGCAGTCCTGAGTTTTGATTGCTTTTAGCCTAAAATAATACTGAGGCACAATTCTTTGCTTATATTTAAGCAAATAGTGAGTCCCAAATGCAAGAAAAATGCACCCAGTGAAGACTGATACTGTCTCTTCTGTTGCCTTCTGAGGAGCTGGCCCAGACAGAATCTAAAATCCACAATGGAAGTGCCCTCATCAAAAGGTCTGAATCTCCCCACTTCCAGCTTTGTTCCATCCCCCAGAGTCCTATCACTACCTGATAGCCAAAAAAGTCCCTCCCCACCTTTCTTGTAGCCCCTTTCACATACTGAAAAGCCACAATAAGGTCTCCTCAGAGCCTTCTCTTCTCCAGACTGGACAGCCCCAACTCTCTCAGTCTGTCCTCATAGGAGAGGTGCTCCAGCCCTCTGATCATCCTCGTGGCCCTTCTCTGGACACATTCCAGCATGTCCAGATCCCTCTTGTAATAGGGGCTCCAGAACTGGATGCAGTACTCCAGGTGGGGTCTCACCAGAGCTGAGTAGAGGGGGAGAATCACCTCCCTTGACCTGCTGGTCACACTTCTCCTGATGCAGCCCAGGCTCTGGTTGGTTTTCTGGGCTGCAAGTGCACATTGACAGCTCATGTTGAGCTTCTCATCCACCAGCACCCCAAGTTCCTCTCCTCAGGGCTGCTCTCCAGCCAGTCCCTGCCCAGCCTATATTGTGCTTGGGATTGCTGCAACCCAGATGCACGACCTTGAACTTGGTCTTGTTGAACATCATGAGGTTGTCATGTGCTCACCTCTCCAGCCTGTCAAGGTCCCTCTGGATGGATCCCTTCCCTCCAGCATGCCAGCCACACCACACAGCTTGGTGTCATCAGCAAACTTGCTGAGGGTGCACTCAATGCCAGTGTCACCGACAAAGATGTTGAACAAGACTGGTCCCAGGACTGATCCCTGAGAGACTCTGCTTGCCTTGGTCTCCACTGGGACATGGAGCCATTGACAGCCACTCTTTGGGTGTGGCCATCAAGCCAGTTCTTTACTCACTGAATGGTCCACCCATCAAACTCATGTGTCACCAGCTTGGAGACCAGGATGTGGTGCGGGACAGTGTTGAAGGCTTTGCTCAGGTCCAGGTAAATGACGTCAGTTGATGGCACCCTGTGCTTGCTAGCAAAACTTTAAGCACCCACGGCAGCAAACACAAACAAAAAATGAGCTATTTAGCATGCTCTGGGAAATGATATGATGCCATCAGCTCATAATTGATGCAGTTTGAATGTGTCCTAAGTAATTTAAAAGCATCATGACAAGCCTAAGTGATTACTCAAGAGAGAATGCTGTTGACAGCCCAGGACTATGGCACTAGTGAGGCTGGGTGGCGATTTGCTAGCAAAACTGAATTTCACTGATAAATGCCAGTCACTCTGGCCAGAAAGATCTCTGTTTTGATAGATACTTGCTTTGATAAATACTTGCTCCCCATTGCTGTTATCAATTACATTAGTACCAGAACACCCTGTGAATGCATTTCTTTACCTTGTTCCTAAAGCAGGTACTATGATTGCCTCCATACAGCCAGGAACTTCTTTTAATTCCTTTCTAGATTATCCAGCAGAAATGCTTTGCTTTAGTTGTTAAGTGGCTCTCCACTCTCCACTCTTGAATTCCATCTGATTTTATTAAAATAATACTTCCTCCAGAGGGTCCTGATTATTCTCCTTATTGGCAGTTCTTCCCCACATTTTGTCACCGGTACATCTAATTAGCTCACTCCTGCTTCCTGTGGCATGACAATTAACAAAAAGTAAAAAGGTATCCTAGAATCAATGCATAAGGAAATCTTATACTCATCCTCACTGCTGTTTTATTTTTACCTACTACTTTACTCAGTTTGTACTTTTTCTAGTCATCACTCTCTTTTTCCACTTAGCTAATGACTTCCCACCTTGGGCTGTACCAATCACTTTATAGCAATCTGAGTAACTGTGGTATATTTAATTCCATTTTTTTATCCTTTTCCAAAGAATCATGTCTCTGATTAAAGAAGTCTATGTGATTGTGTGGCACAGTCTACCTTTACTAAATCCATATTGCATTCTATTTCCATTTCTATTTATCCTCACTTTCTTCAAACTTTATTCTAATGTCCAATCTTGATGGACACACGCTTGTCTGGATACCTTTTCCTCCCTTCATCCTCCAACATGGTTGTGATTCAGTCAGGAGGTTTTATGCCAAACACACTGCAACACTGTAAATAAGAGTTCTGAATGCCAGTTTTCTCAGTATACTGGGATGGAGATCATAAAGTCAAGGTTTCTTCTTTCCCACTCTTGCCCCCATTTAAACCTTAAGTTTTATTTCCAGTTTAGATGAAGTGATGCCTATTTCCATTAGCTGCCCCTCTATATTGTCAATCTGCATAATTTTTTGAGGAACTAAGGCAGACTATTGACTATTTAGCTTGGAGGGCATATCTCAGCTATCTTTCATCTCCACCTCACTGTCATTGCATTTACATTCTTTTTCTTATATTATTTTGGGTTTTTTTTTTGTTGATTTATTTAAAAAAAATGCATGCAACTAAAGGATTTTGTTTTCTAATATTCTTTGCAAAACTCAGCATGATTTTGTCAGTGATTTTATAATTTTACCCTGACAGTTCTGACACCTAAAAATAATCTTGACCAGTTCTTTTTTCCTTTTTTTTTTTGGGAGGTGGGGTTAGGAGGGGGCATTCTTTGCCATTTAGGTAGGAAAGTCTTTACTGAGTGTAAGATTTTAACTATTTTTATAGAGTAGAAATTCCAAGTAATTTTTTCAAACCTACTTCTTATCCCTTTCCACCAGCACACAAGCCAAGCAGTTCATAAAACATCACAATTTTCAGCATTACAATTGGCAGATATTGACAGTCTCGGTGGAGAGGGACAATGACTAGACTGGCAAGGAAAAAATTAATTTGTCATTCTGAGTGGATCTTCTGTAACAAGGCTAAGGGAATTTGGCAGCTCATAATTGGAAATCTTCTCTTTGGCTGGCTGTACTCTATCTATACAGTGAATGATGCAAAGGCTTCAGAATGATCACTCTGGTGCTCGTTACTAATTACACAGATAAAAATAGTAGCCAAGAAATATCAATTCAGCTAATGAAAAACAAAACCCAGAATGTGAAGCACAACCAGACTTGGAGTTTACCATCTCTTGAATAACTTTCTCATCTGCAGTTTGGAGAGAGCCCTCTAATAGAAACAAGCCTTATGAATCAGCCCTCAGCTGTTTCTCACAAGCATGATGTTCGAACCCACAGTTTTATGGGTCAGAGGGAGGTTTTGCCAGATGCAGGGTTTTGCTGCTTTGTGAGCAACTACTGAATTTAGAAATGTGGCAGCAGATTTTTTTTTTTTTTTTTTTGGTGATACTGTCAGTTAGTTCTTCTATCCATTGGGTCTTGCTGTGAAAGCTGCCATCTACAAGCACTGTCTATACAGCATGCAACATGGGCAATTCTCTTTGGAGGCCATTTGGAAAAGACTGTAACCATTTTCTTTTACAGGTTGTTTAGATGCAGATTATTTTCTCAACTCTTAAAGCACTGCTGAGCTACACATACATTTGTTCTGTAGTTTCTGTCTAAGCCAATGCCAAATATCACAGAATCACAGAATGTCAGGGGCTGGGAGGGACCTCGAGAGATCATCCAGTCCAACCCCCCTGCCAAAGCAGGATCACCTATAGCAGGTCACACAGGAACTCATCCAGGTGGGTCTTGAATATCTCCAGAAAGAGAGACTCCACAACCCCCTGGGCAGCCTGTTCCAGAGACAATATGAAATTCCTGGTTTAGGCTATAATGGCAAATGGAAGAACCAGTGATTTTATACCCTGTAGGACACTACTTTTCACTCAAGTTATCTTATATGGAAAAGAAAATGACATCCTTTACAGTTTTAAGTGTAAAGACTGAAGAAAGTTATACTTTAAATTAATTTCTCCTTTCCTTACCTGTGTTTTCTTCTACTTTGGAGGGTAATTTTCCTTTCTGTCCCTTGGTGAAACTGAAAGTCAGCTATAAAAGAGGTGTAGAAATATCTCACAGTACTGAATTATTAGACAAACGGAAAAGCTAATTACCATAGATGAATGTAAAATAATCTACATAGGACAAAAATCTAATGTTGCATGTATCATGAGCTGACCATTACTACCTAGAAAAAAGATCTTGGGGTTTTGATGAATAGCTCTGTGAGAACGTGGATATAAGGTGTTCATTCAGTAGCAGACAGGAGAAAAAAAAGAAGAAAAAAGAAAAAAGAAAATTTAACGTTAGGGATTCTGAGGAAAGTAATATAAAACAGAGGAAAAGACTAACATTACTCTGCCTCCATCTGATGGTGATGAATCCCTGAGGCACATATAGCTTCAATAGCCTGCATACTGAGACTGGGAATGAGGGAAAGCTAGTGCTTCTGCTTGCCTCTCTCATTAAGCTGAGTACCTTCCCCACACAGAAGATGCTATTGGCAGGTCTTGAACAAATTGTATTTCTCGGGGCAAATGGTGTGTTTGACCAGTAGACAGAAGTGAGTGATCAGAAATTTAATGATCAGAAAGCACAGGCTGATGCATCCACATTACTGCATGACTGGAATCTATTAAAGAGCCTTGTGAAAGAGGAAAAACAGCAGAAACAAGGATACAGAGATGAAGTACTCAGCTATTGTTATTTAGCACTTGTAATAAGAAAAGAAAAAAAGGAATCAGGAAAAGTTAATAAATAAGGATGTGAAGACTTGACTTAGAGAATAAAAAGTTCTGAAACTACTTAAAAACAACAAGAATATATTGAAGAATACAAGAATGACAGCAAAAGTTCAAATCAATGAGCATATGCTGCAATATTTAAATTTGGGACCACAACACATTACAGAATCACACAGAACTACAGAATGGTGGGGGTTGAAAGGGACCTCTGAAGATCACCTAGTCCAACCCCCCTGCTAGATCAGGATTGCCTAGAGCAGGTTGCACAAGAACATGCCCAGAAAAGGTCTGAATGCCTCCAGAGACAGAGAGTCCACAACCTCTCTGGGCAGCCTGTTTCAGTACTCTGCTACTTTTAAAATGAAGATTTTTTCCTTATGTTTATATGGAACCTTCTGTGTTCCAGTTTGTGTCCATTGCTCCTTGTCCTGTCACTGGATGCCACTGAGAAGAGTGTGGCTTCATGCTCCTGGCACTTGCCCTTCAGATATTTATAAGCATTAATGAAATCCCTCCTCAGATGACTCCTCTTCAGGCAGAATGTCTCTCATCCTTTCCTCATAAGGCTGATGTTCCAGTCCCCTAATCAGCTTAGTGGCTTTCTGCTAGACTCTCTCCAGTAGCTCCTTGTCTTGAACTGGGGAGCCCACAATTTGAAGCAGTATTCCAGATGAAGCCTCACCAGGGCAGAGTAAAGGGGGAGGAGAACCTCCCTCGACCTGCTGGCCACACTCTTCTTAATGCACCCTGGGATACCATTGGCCTTCTTGGCCATGAGGGCACATTGTTGGCTCATGGTCAGCCTGTTGTCCACCATGACTCCCTGGTGCTTTTCCCTAGAGCTGCTCAGGACAGAACTGCATAATTACATTGTGAAATATTTAGCTTCCCAAGTATTTGATTTGACAGAAGAAATAGCACTCTGCTGCAAAGGGAAAATATTCTGGTTGTGAAGTCTTTGCTTCCACAAGGACATAACAAACTCAGCTTTTTTATTCAGCTACCCTGGCTGAACCATAAAGGAACAATAAGCCTAAACTCCAAACCAAGCAAAACCCAGGGCTGATCCTTGATGCACAGTATGTCTCAGTTACACGCTCACCAATGAAATTCAGTTTAACTATGTTATCCTGAGCTAAGCTCTCCCAGAAGCTGTAATAAGAGTGAGCTGATCTACTTTCCAGTTGTTATGGTTAAGGTGGTACAAAACCTGCTGCTGAAGCCTTTCACAATTTGCCTCTAAGGACATTTTCAAATGTTTTGGCAATGCACTGAAGCCAGAGAGTACATTCAGAAGTGCTTCTGTTTCGTTCTCTCCAACACACCTGCCTGCTTATTTTTGGTCTTAGCAATGCCACCTGTTTGTCAATTCCTATGCTAACTTTATTGATAGATATTTTTGTTTAAGGCTATGACTAATGAAGTGTTAGGGTTGCCTACCAGCATTAGAAATACACCACTTTTTGAAAGGATTGATCTCCCAAACTGAAGGTTTACATAAATTGTGTATTTGCTCATTTCTGAATAACTCCATGAGACTTCATTCAATTCTTGAGAAAAGTATAAAACCTTATCTTGTTGAACTGTATTTCCGAGTTCATCCAAGTAAATTAAAGTAAAATAATATAAATAATTTGAACAAAATATTAAATTAAATTGGGACCTTTTTCCTTATGAATCCACCTGAAAGCTTCTGTTTTTTTTTAACTACGAATGCTGACAGAAAGTTCTCTGTGAGGAGTCTCAGCTTTATAAGATGATTTATTTCAGGACATGAGAACACAACTATGTTGACCCCTCCAGTGATGCACAGCCCATTTGTTTTCTCATCATCTAGTTAGAGGAGAAATGGATATGTGGGTGTTTCTGAAAATCAGAATGCAGAGCAACTCACCAGGCAGAACTCAGATAGAAAGATGGATGCCTTTGTAGGCCTAGGTCTATTACTATATGCCAAGTTAGGTTCCAGTTTATTCTGCTGCTGAAGACAAAAATAAAAGTTTTTCTATGCATCTTCAGATCCATTACAATTTCCAAAGAGATGCTGGTTTTACACATGGTATAAGTGACATTTCCTTCTTTATTCTGACGCTTTCTGTACAACTACATAATATTTTAAGATCTCTGCCCTTCAATCTACAAAACCACAGATGGTTGACCTCTTTGAATTCACTGACTTCATTTGTTTGTGAAATGCTGCTCATTCACCCTTCAATTTCCCTTTCACCTCTCCTCAGTACATTTCTAATTTTCAACCATGACTGTCAATGTACATCATATGTACCATGTTCCTTTCCATTACCATTGCTTTTTTCTACATTGCCAGTTCGTGAGGTTATAGAAATGTGGCCAAAATGAAGAGGTAAAACTGAGTCATTTCAAAGACACTGTTTATGCCTGCCTCTCTCACTTGTAAGACATCTATGGCTGAAGTAGAAAGTGCCAGTGAGAAAAGCAGACTCCATGCTGTTTCTAAAGCTCTCTCTAATGACTTCTTTAGCTTCATTTTTTTAAACTACCTTCTTGATTTTTAAAAAATTATTTCTAAGGAATATTTGCATCCTATACATCCCTTATCCAGACACTGCGTTTGACCATGAGATTAAGTTTTGGATCCATGTCAGCACAGCTGCCATCATCTGGCCCTTTATTGTCTGTTCTTAGCAAATCTGCTGAATTGCTTCTTGTTCAATTTCATGCTTTATTTAGATGGAAGGAGGACCCCTTTCTCTGGATATCTCTGAGTTTGCTTCTGAGGGGCAATTATGTCAGATGTCATAAAATTTCTTCTCTTCTTCCATTGTGCCCCTCTTACATTTTACCAGTTAATATGAAAATAATTTAACTAACTGTATATGAGGAAGGACTTAAAACATATTGTGAGGATTTAACAGATGGCATTAATTCTGTTTCCAAGAGACATTCACTTTCACTGACCACAAGACTCTGGGTGTGAAAGGGCTGCAGAAGAAAAGTAGCTTTCTGACTCTTTCTTATAATGTCACTCTCCTCATTCTTTAAGTGATTCTTTCCTATTTCTTCAAAAGTGAGCATTAGAAAGAAGAAGCAACAGGGTGGAAGGTACTGTTATCCTTCTTCCTTTCCACCTTTACAGGCTGAATCAGAAGACAGGTTAGAAGATAGTAGGATTACAATAAAGGGTGCTCATTTCCCATCCAACAGGATTACCTAAAAATATTTCTTCACCCTTCTCTCCAAAGATGGGGCAAGCACCCAGCCAAAACTATTCTTAATTTATCAACTGCAGGATGTAAGCAAAAGTTATATAAATACATTAAACAAAGCAGCATGTAAGAAGATGGCAAGTATTAGCTCTCCTTTTAGCTGGAGGAATGTGTGCATAGACTTGGATATTTTGGAAGACATTCAAAGAGTTTCTCTGGTTTTAGAAATACACACATGTTGCTTCCCATTATCCAGGAATGTTTCTTTTCTTGGGCCAATTTATTCTGTGAATAAGATGAGCATAGAAAAAACTCCAGGTAAGGTGTTTAAAGTAATGAAAATGTAGAACACCAAAGCAATTTTTTACAATGGATTCATATATTTTTCTACTATTTTAATTTACTTAAGAACTAGTCTGAGTAAAGAACACTTGAAACATTTTCTTAAGACATCTTGCAAAAGATACATCATAATGATATTTTGAGGTGAACAGGTATAAAAGTGTTATACATTTACTACTGGCTTTTTTCACATATGGAATTAAAGTGACTTGGAAAACATAGTTTCAGTTTAATTACAGGTGATGCTTCTCCAGCATTTTTTTTTCTTAAGGGGAGATAAAACTAATCTAACCTGGCTTTTCTTTAACCTACAATTCAGCCAATGGCTTTGCCTTTGTTTTTCCACCTCTACACCTTTCTTCCTCTTCCTCCTCCTCCTCTCTCTCTCCCACTTCCCCTTTGCTTTTTTCCTCCCCTTTATTAGGATCTTTCCACTTTCTCCTCCATTCTCTGCTTTTGTCTTTTTCTCACACTTCAGTACCCAGCCCAGAAAGCTACAAATTTTGCTTCCTTCCCATTCTTTATCTCATTTTCCTACATCTTCTGTGAAAAACAATTTCCTTTTCCAATATACGTGCTATAGACCTTAATAGAAAGTGCTACTTCTCAAAAGGAGCTGAGAAGTTTTCCCTGTGAATAGTTAAGTTGCCTGGCTGAGAACTTCTCAATAGGTACTGAATCTTATTACATTTTTGTTGCTCATTTTCACTTTGAATTTTCTCCATTCAGTACTCAGACATACCCTTTGTTTACATGATCTTAGCAACTATTCCTAAAAGACCAATGAAGTCTTCATACTTTAAATGCACTTTCCTCCCTCTTGTCTTCTCCTTAATACTTTCTTCTTTTCATTCTTAATCTCTTCTTCCATCTCTGCCTTGATAAACCTGTTTTCTTCTGTTTCCTAGTTTGCTTTGTTCACATTCCTTACTTTTGAATCAGATAGTGGGTGATTCATTTGACCTACTTGAGTTGTGTATAGGAAAGGCAGATGAATAGTAGCACAGAATTGCCTGTTTCTTTTTATTGCCATTAACTACAAAGGGATATTGGATGATTAGTTCAGACACAAACATCTACAAAGTTAGAGGAACTCTACTGCATTCTTTTGCCCAAGTAAATCCAGAAAGCAGAGAAAACTCAATGTATCAGGCTCCCTTGTTTCACTCTGATCTGAGTGTGGAGGTGCTTAAAGAATTCATCCATTCTGCCAAGAGTAGAGGTGGACTGGTTCTGGGGGGGACAGCAAATAGGATGAACTGGTTAGGAAGCAATGTCAGACTGTTGTAGAGAAAGGCAAACATCTCACTGAGATGATAAAACAGGGAAATGCCATGCCAAGATATGTAAGTAAACCTTCTGTTCTATCAACATGTTCCAAGTATTAGCAAGAGCTAAGTATCCAGCCTGGGCTACTTGGAAATATCAGCTATGAGAAGAAGTTGAACGACCTGGAGTAATTTATCCTAAAGAAGAAATGTCTGATGGGGGATGTGACATTAGCCTTCAAATACATAAAAGATTGATGGAAAGAGGAGAGGCACAATCTGTTCCCCCTGTCCAAGGGGCACAGGAGAAGATAGAAACAGCCTCAGTTGCAACAAGAAACGTGATTTAGAGCTCATTTCCGCCTATATTTCTGTAACTGTCATCAGAATCAAAAATATCCTACTCTGTGTGTGTGTGTGCATGTGTGTAGATGTATATATTTTAAAAGCCTTTCACGTGAAAGCCAGCTGCTGAGTGCTAAGCTGTAAAACTAAGGCTCAGGTTTCAGCTGGCTGGTGCCTAGGGAACAAGAAGAGCACTGTTCCTCTGATTCTTAAAAGGGGTGTGTGCTTGTCACCATCTCTCTTATCCTTTTGTCTGTGGAGAAACTGGGCACAGCTTGGGGCTATCAGCTGAGAAAACAGGCCTTTAAATCATAAGCTTCAGGCAGTTAAGTGAAAAGTAACAGTGTTTGGCTTCCTTAGAGGAGGGGCCAACACCTCCACTTTATTATTGTGTTAGGCTTTAATTTCATTGGGAACTCAGATACGAACTTTTATATCAGACTCATTTATAGGTGGCTTCCACATCCTAGAGACATAAAAGCCCCACAGAAATATGAGGTAGAGGGGCATCAGAGAAGTGAAAGTTTCAAAATGAGAAATGAACTTTTTCCCTTCTAACACATTCAACAATGTACAGACAGAACTAGCAGGGGAGACATACTGAGGTGGATCAAAAGTGACAGAAAGGCAGCTGTGCATATCTGGCACACGTTTCCTGGAACGAAACAGCAGCTGTATACAATAAGCCTTGCAAAGTTTGGGTTTGGGAAGGATTCACTTTTCAGAGTTTTATTATTTATTTCTTCATGGTGGCTGTAACAAGCAGTGGCTGGCAAATAAGCATATTTCTGAGTTGGCAGATGTCTTTAAAGGATAATGCATATTTCCACCCTAGCCCAGGTCTTTATTGCATAGATATTATACAGTCATTTTCCTGCAACCTCTTCAGCCTAATTCAGTGAAGCATAAGTAAACAAGGCTGACAATGCAGCACAATTCACCTTGAAATAAAGAGCTGGACATTTACTGACCACAGGAGGAAAAGTACTTGCCCTTTAAAATAATGAATATAAAGAGTTATATTCCTTGATAATGTCAATTGGCACAGCCCTGCTGATTCACATAATCTGATTACCTAGTTGCATTTCCTCAGTGTAGGATGGGAGTAGTATACTTTTTTAATATACTAAGTATAATATAGCATATTTTAATATACTAAGTATAATATAATAAGTAGTATATCTTTTTTAATATCTCACCAAAGTGTAGAAAATGAAGTTCTATTCAAACTGATGACTGATGAGGAATACGCTTTATGTAATTTCTCCATTGTTATTTGTTCTCTGTCATTTATTCCTATCAGCATATCTTTAACTTGTGAATATATGTGCAAGCTTTGGGGAGCCCTTAATGGTGACAAGAGTTAATCATTAAGAAGGCTGATGAAAGATGTCAGCCATCCTTTGATTTCCTAAGAAATTATCTCTTTGACATATAGGCACTTCTGTTCAGAATATTCATGAATGTATGTATAGATATATGCATATTTTTCTCTTCCCAGCAACTCCTCCAATAAAGGTAGTCTTGCAACAAGCTTACCAATAACACCTTGACTTCATTGGCAACTGACTGCAGTTACCAACTAACATTTAAGGTGCTGTCTTTTGTAAAGAGTACATTTTGCAACTTAAACTGCTTGTTGCCCTATTGCCATCATAAAATTCACTTTCTGGGGAATAGGGATGATAATAAGCATGAGAAAAAAAATTATCAATGGGTCAATGAGTACTAAGAAGTAACAGAAGTTACAGAAAATTTCAAAATTTCTCCTTAGTTGGTAATGATAAATAATTTTTTTTTAATTTCAAAATGTCTTTTTTTTTTTTTTTTACCAAATTCTATGAAATTAGTAACAAATTTCCTTTCTGCTGGCAAGAGGAACCAAAATTCTGAATTGTTCCATAGGAGAAATATTTTGTGCTGAACTGTTTTGGCTGAGACAGGAGAATAAAAATAATAACAGTGTCATGGTGCCCCCCACCCTCTTCCTCTGGTGTAATGAATCACAGCAGAGCTAGGAATTGCTAAGGTAAAAAGATTACTGGATAAGACAGTGATCTAAATTCCCAATTCTAAATTTTCTTTGTTCGTTTTTTATTTGTTTGGTTGGTTCGGGGTTTTTTTTGTTTTGTTAACAAAAATTATATATCACGTTTCCATGTAAATAACATGGAAAACTTTGAAGGGAATGCCACTCTTATAGGTGTCTGTTCTGTTGTCAAAATATGTGTTCAACAGTTTTCAGCAGCATGTTAACAATCCATCTGACATTGACACTGTTTGCTCACACGTCGAACCTTTGCCTTGCATCTCCACTTTTAATGAAGGGCAGGGTGGAAGGATTTAAGAGTGTCTGGTTGCAGAGGTCAGTAGGTAGGAGAAACAGCAGTCCTGTAACTCACCTTCAGTCAATTTAACTGCAAGACAAACTCCGGATGATGAGAACTGTGCCAACCGTGTATGTGTGCTGACATGCTTCGGAGTGTGTTTGATTCATCAGCTGCACCGTAATTGATTGGCTCAGCATCCTGGCAGAGCCCAGAAATTTTTCACTTGTCTTCAAATGTGTTTCATGATTCTTGGGGCAATCACTGACTGATTGGCATGTGGAACAAGCCTAGATTTGTTGGTGTTTTTTTTTGTGTGGTTTTGTTTTTCTTTTCTTTTTTGCACACCCCTCCCCCCCCCCCCCCCCATGACTTGGAATATTTGTTTGATGATTCATCATATATACACATTGATTGGCACATTGGCAGAGTCCAAAGTTTCTTTACATCACAAAATATTGTTTTATGATTTGTCAGTTAAATTGGCTGTTTCCTGCTGACACTTGTAGATAAACTCTGCTAATGTGAATTGGAGGGAAGAATATGATCTCCTGCTTACAGCTAGTTAAGGGCGTTGATGGAGGATGAGATCGCACTTTTCAGCCAGAGAGAACAGTTCCTTTTGCTAAAAGACAAACAAACAAACAAACAAAGACGCTGTATTGGAAAATGCAAAATGAGGCCATTACTTCTACACATTAATTCTTGTTAATATCAGTCTGGTAACTGCAATGAATAGGACATCCAAGCATGACTAAAGGAAAGAAAGGCCTTATCTAAGTCTGTAAAGGGAGTAGCTTTTTAATGACACTTTAAACTGTGCCACTTGCCTTGAGTCACCAAACCATACCACTGTTCTCTAATTAGCTTTTAACCATACATGCATTACTTGAAAGGCAAAGGAGAGATTTTTGAAAAGCTGGCAACATTTTTAGCGCTGGTACTCCAAAATGGGAGCGACAAATCATATTCTCTTTTGAATACTTGTAGACAATTATCCTTAGGTCACCCCTTTTTTTCCTCCCTTAGATGAAGAACATTTGTCCAGGGTGATGGATTCACAATTAGTAATTCAAAAAATGATTTATTTAGCATTACATGTCATTGTGCAAGAATTGACTCCCTGACAAAGGTTTCTGGGAAGTTGGCCTTCTCTTTTGTCTGGGAAGATGGACGCACTTATTAAAGTCAGGTTTCCCCCCTACTGTTACTGAAATACAGAGACTGCCACCTAAAATATATACATTAGGAACCAGGGAAACCATATCCCATGAATTTCTATTTGGTTTGTGCACGTTTCTCCAAACTCTGCTCACAATAGCATATTTCCACATCTCCAGAAAATATTTTATAGCCTTTTCGGAATGTAGAACTTCCTCCCTCCCTCCCTCCCTTTCCTTCCTTCCTCCCTCCCTCCCTTTCCTTCCTTCCTCCCTCCCTTTCCTTCCTCCCTCCCTTTCCTTCCTCCCTCCCTTTCCTTCCTCCCTCCCTTTCCTTCCTTCCTTCCTTCCTTCCTTCCTTCCTTCCTTCCTTCCTTCCTTCCTTCCTTCCTTCCTTCCTTCCTTCCTTCCTTCCTTCCTTCCTTCCTTCCTTCCTTCCTTCCTTCCTTCCTTCCTTCCTTCCTCCCTTCCTCCTTCCTTCCTTCCTTCCTTCCTTCCTTCCTTCCTTCCTTCTCCTTCCTTCCTTCTTCCTTCCTTCTTCCTTCCTTCCTTCCTCCTTCCTTCCTTCTTCTTTCCTTCCTTCCTTCCTTCTTCCTTCCTTCTCCTCCTCCCTCCTCCTTCCTTCCTTTCTTTCTTTCTTTCTTTCTTTCTTTTCTCTCTTTCTTTCTTTCTTTCTTTCTTTTTCTTTCTCTCTTTCTTTCTTTCTTTCTTTCTTTCTTTCTTTCTTTCTTTCTTTCTTTCTTTCTTTCTTTCTTTCTTTCTTTCTTTCTTTCTTTCTTTCTTTCTTTCTTTCTTTCTTTCTTTCTTTCTTAATGTAGCTCTTGTTATTGCAAAGAAAATGTGAGGTTTATATGGTTTTGACTCCTTTACCTCCATAAATAACTTATTTTCGTGTCTGCTTCAGAACTAAGGAAGGACGTAGATTAAGCAAGGTGTCACACAGATTAGCTCACAAAACTGTTGCTCCTGGAGTAATCTGAAGGAGTATATGGAAAGGGAGAAGAGAAAAAACGTAGGGTTTTTGAAATGTAGGGGAATGGAAAAAACCCAAAACCAACCAAACCCGGAATTGGACTCTTCTGAGTGGACTGTAAAATAAAGGAATTAAAAGTAAAATTGTGTTACAAGCAGAGAAATCATAGCTGTTGGAAGAATTGAAAAGAATGCCTTTTGATGAAAGACACAACCTAGGTACTGTTTAGCTCTTTGACAGGAAGAATAGCTTAAGGGCAACGTTTTCTAAGATGGGTTCCTAGATTAAACTGTATTGTTCTCCTGGTTGAAGGAGAACCTTCAATCTTCCTTCTTCTTTTCTCCCTTCTTCTTCTTTCTTTCTGTGCAGGATTTCCTTCTCTGGGCTTGTCTCCAGGCATGTCTATCACTGGAAAGGGCTACCTCATTCTGCAGTTCAAATTGAAAAGAGTTCATCTAGCCAAGTGAAGGTCTTCCTCCCTCCCAGGCAGGGATCCAGCTGCTTCTACAGTGAATGTTTATATTTGTGCTCCTTGTGACTTCATGTGTCTGAGACATCTTACGTGCCATGACTTCTGCAGGTCTCTGATATTATTGTGGGGTGACCCTACCAGATCTTTTATAGTTCTTCCTTCATTCAAGAAATTGGTATCAAGACAAAACTTTTTCTCTTAACCTTGTCTGCATCAAATAAGCATACCCAGGTTTGCTAAGAAAGAGGATTAGAAAAATCACTCTTTCCTCCTCAGTTGATGTACCTCTCTTTGGCTTTTAGCTTACAATAACTAAACTTTTATTGACTCCTCCTTTCTTAGAAAGGCTCCTTACATTTTAAATTCCACTGCACGAGAGATTTCATCAACTGATTAACAGTTGATTATAAAAGTATTGGTTAAATAGGAACTGTTTCTTTTTATTTATATATTTTTCTCCTGCAGGAAAGACCTCAAATGGTGTAAGACTTTGTTTTCCCTGCTGCTTGGCTTACTTGAATATGTAGCACTAAATTTGCAACAAATAATGAATATAATTCATATGAGAGGGAAGTTGATGGGAATGGAACCAGATGTGCCAGTTGTGCATTTTTTAAATAATTGGGTTTTAGTTTAGTCAGAGCCATCGTATTTTCTCTTACCACATTGGAACTAAACTTCCAGATGCTATTTATGAGTCTTTAGAAACCGAACAAAAAAACACCCATTGTGCTGGGGCCCTGGGACGTGCTCATGTTGCCTACAGAGTGGTCTAAACAGACAATGTGTAATATGTAATGTGCACTGACTTGCATCTTGTGAAGCCACTTATACACTTGCCAAGAGCAAAATACTGCTGTGTAGACGCTTTCATTTTACTTGGTGTATTTTTCTTTTTCCTGTCATCTTGTACATTTTGTGGTCATTCATGACTGTTTAAACAGTGGAAAATCGTGCTCATAAAACCGGGGAAGATTTTGAAGCAGGGTTATCACAAAATCCAAAGTAGATAAAATTGGGGTTGATGGAGTCAGTTTAAAGCTACTGTTTGCTAACAGAAGGCTCAGCTGAATTTTTCCCTGAAGCCTTCTACAAATCAGACTAACAGATGTCAGCATGAAAATACTGTATTGTACATACTGTTTTCCTGAGACAATGTATTAATTTTGTAATTTAATTTTGCAATTTTTTTTGGCCAGTTTTGTGTTAAAAAGCTCAGGTTTGAAATCACCTACATATTTTCATTAAACAGTACTTCATTTTTTTTTAAACTTTAGCATTTTAACGTAGAAGTAGAATGCACTGTGGAAATATAGGTACTACAAAGATGGCTGTATTTGTATGTAAAATTGAAAACAATGCCAACCTTTGATTTTATACATTACTGGTGCTGTGTATCTTCAGCTTAATAATGGAAAAACATAGAAGATGTAAATGGAGGCAAACTAAAGCTGTTTTGGGGCTTTAGATAATTCTGGTGTTTCCATGGAGGAATGCTTCTAGGACATAGTGTCCTTTCCTTGAAGGTATGGCAATCATCCACCATTTCATGAGAAGCAGAGATGGGCCCTTCACCTGTCACTGTATGAAAGCAGTGTCATAGAGACCTCCTGTATTCCCTTCAGCAGTTACAGTTGATGAAGAAGTAGGTTACTCCTTCCCCATGCACTTGCATTTCTGTACATGCTTCTACACCTTTTGATCTCAAAGAACAGCAATGGAATCACAAGACACACAAGACATTATCTAGTGAAATCGTTGGTTAATTTGCAGATTCTTAGAGGAATGTGGTTTTATGTGCAGTTCATATATAATGAATATATAATAGATAATTAGCACTATATACTATATAGTGCTATATATATATATACTAAGTAGCACTATATAATAGATAATTCTGACCACTGTAACATGAAGTAAAATTGAGTTATACAACAAAATGTATCCTGACATTACAACTTGACAGCTATTGAAGAAGGGTTAAACAAAATTGTTTTTTGTTTTTTCTTTTTTGAGAGTCTCAACTGTATAACATTTGGCATGCTTTTGTTGTGTGACTGCCCATGATTGGTAGCCTGAGGAGTAGTGCTGGTACTGATTTGTGCATTCACAGGCGTGAGGAAGGCACGGGCCCCGGTGTGCTCCTCCCATTCCTGGCTCGCAGACACTGTCAGGTGCATTGATGCTTTTGTGTGCCTAGAATCAGTCATCTCCACCTCCTGGACCTTCAGACTGGAGTTTCTCCAATAATAAAAAAAACCCCACTTCCCAAATAATTATTGCATTATCACAAGAACTGACGCCAGCTCTGCATCACACTGCACCTTTATTAAACACCATCTGTAATTTATAGATTAGGTTTTTATGAGGGAAAAAGACTTCTATCTGCTTGCTCAGAGAGAAAATATCCCTAAGCAGCAAAGAAAGTGGTGTTTTCATATCAGGGCAACTAGTTACGTTACAGGGAAGACTTCCCAGACTGAACAGAGCAGAAGTGTGGTTCCAGTTACATGTAATTAGTGGCAAAATCCAACAGGTGGCACAAAAGTATTTGAATTTTATATTGATTTAAATCATATGCCGTTAAATTACCAAATAATTTGCAGCCGTATTTTCGTTAAAAAGAAAAAAAAAAAAAAAGAAGGAGGGGGGGTGGGGGGGTGGGGCGGCGGTAGGGAGGAAGGGGGACGCCAGGAACAGGAGCTAAAAAACAAAAGAGGGGTGCGGGGTGTGGAACGCTGCCTCCATGCCACTGCCGGAGGCTTTCTGCTCCTCGGGCAGCCGCTCTCGAGACCCTCTCCCTCGAACCCCGTGGAGGGGACACGGCGCTGCCCTCCATCCCTTCTCCCGCCGCACCGCGTTGCGTGCGGCAACAACGAACCGGGGGGAGGATGCCCGCGGCCTCCTGCGCGGGCCTGCGCCACTTTCCGCGCTGCCTGACGGGCGGGAAGCAAGGCGAGCGCCCTCCGCTGGCCGCCGCGGGGACGGGAGCGAGGTCCCGAGCGGCTCCGGCCGGCGCCGCCTGCCCCCAGCTGGGCCCCGGGGTAAGAAGGGATGTGCGGCGCGGGGTGCGGAGAGGGGAGGGTGTGGAGAGTGCGGTAACCTTGTACCCCCCTCATTCCATCAGTGGGGAAGTGAGAGCTGGCGAGGGGGGACTCTCTGGATTGGCAAAGGTGAGGTGAAGGCAGCCCCGACCTCCCCGGCGCCACGCCCGCACCTAGCTTGGGCACAGCCTCTCCAGTGTCTGCACCAGAAGCAGATCCAAATGGTTGCGTCCTTGCCTGCTTTTTCCGTCTGCACCTGTTGGGGCTGCCCCTTTAGAATTACATCTCCTGGTTTTACTGATGACCATCTTTGTAAGAGTAAAGTAAAGAAATCCCTGAGTAGGGATCTTGAACCTTAAATTATGACTGCTAGCCAGTACTAATGATGGGGCTTGTAGCACTGAGAAGATAACAGATCGTTCTTTCTTTTTTTAATGGACTTGGACTGAAGGTTTGCTTGGAAGGGAGAAAACATGAAGAATCCCTGACACCTGTGGAAAAGAACGTTATAAAAGTATGAGTTGCTTGGGACAGTGACCCCCAGGAGATGCAAGCACAGCTTGGCTTTTCGCTTTTGAGTGTGGTGTACTATGATCATCAATTGTGGAAATTAATATTAAAATGTTAGTCTAGGCCTCATGAACAGATTCACAACTATCAGTTATGCAGTTGCTGTCGATTGCTGGCTTTATTTATTACTAAACTATCATAGTGTGTCAGACGGAGCTTTAGCAGTGTTTTTGATGGCAAACATGAATGTACGAGGAATAAGGAATGGCTTAAATTCTTAGGCAGTAGTACACCTAAACCTGAGACTTAAGTGCAAGTCAAAGCTCTATTTGAGAAGCTGACCAAGGTAATGGAAGTTTGGTGGATTGATGAAGAGTGAGTCAGAGAAAGAGAAGTGAAGAAAATGTAGGGCAATTGTCATAAATCAAAAAGAAATCACTAGTTTGGCATAAATGTTTACAGTAGAGGTCTGTAAGAAACTTGTGCCTGTGATAAATTAGACAATTCCATTTAGCTTTGTACATTTATTCCTAATTAAGCAATGGTATTGTGAAGCCATCATCTTGTGACTTCTAATAGAGCCAACTTACAGACAGAGAAATGTCAGAACACTTAGTGAAGAGATCCTGCACAAGTGCTTGAAATGGGATCTGGTTTCCAAGGAGCAAACCAGTGATATGTATTCCTGTGGCACCAATGTGGAACAAATTGTGGTAGTAAATGGTAAATGTACTGCCGCTTCAATGTGTTTCAATGTGAATGCAGAGAGCAACCAAATCACACCACTAAGCAAGAGTGCCTTAGAAGAAAGGAGTTGTTAGGATGTGGGAATGGGCAGCTGCTGTGCTTGGCTTAGAACAGACATCTGCAATATATATGTGGTACTGGGTTTGCAGCCTAGAAAAATTTCAGTCTGGTAGAAGACTGAGGAAAACTGCTGTAGCTAATTTGTCTAAATATGCCATTTTCTAAAGTGATCAAAGACTGGAGCTAGAGGAATTGAGTGTTTTTCTAGCAAACAGCTTGCTTAGCCAAGCCCTGCTTGCATGGCAGATCACAGCTAGGCTTCCCAGATCTTGTAAAAGTCTGTGAGGTGCCCTTACAAACCGAGCCCAAGAAAAACATGTCCAAGAGCTATTGCCAATATTTTAGTAGTGATGAAAAATTAAGGGAAAGACTCAGTTATTTGATTCTTCACTGGGAAACAAAACAAAACAAAACAAAATGACCTGGACACAAGAACATACCTATGAATTTAGATAGAGTTAGTAGTCACAGGTGTTAGATATGAAAGCCATTCCATTGCTGGAGAAATGGAAGGGCATAGAATAGAAGCAGCACATAAAAATGCAAGGGTGGTTAGAGAGCAATAAAACAGATTTGGCTGTGGAGTGCACTGGGATAGTAACTTTGGGCAAGGAAAACTGTTAGTAGATGTGATAAAAATGAAAAAAATAAATAGCAACTATGAAATATCAAGGTTTTGAGACCACCAATATGCCTTAATACTTCTAACCAGCCTCACCTGAGGCCCCTGCCCAGAAACCCCATTTCATCTTGGGCTTAGGAGTTCAGGTTATGTGATAGATGTGCCTCTAAAAGCTGGAGGGACCTCAGACCTGTCTTCTAGGTAGCTTGTCTCCTGGATAGATGCATTTAGGTGTACTTTAGTAATTATATTCTGTCTTGTCTTTGTTTTCTGGACTGACTTTGGATGTTGGATTTGTATTGTAACCTTATCTCCAATCCTGTCTCCTTTTTGCTCCTGGCTGGACTGCCTGCATAGACTCTGGACGTGGTTCATCACTTTGCCTTGTCTTTAGCTGCCATAGACCCTGTTACCAGTAAGTACCCTGCTACCAGTAAGTACCCTGCTCTGTGTAGGGTGTTCAGATGTTGTGTGACTGCTTTGTTGTGCCTTGACCATGCCCTCGCTGAGTCATCCTTAGCTTGTGCCTTGCCTTCCTTTAGAGAGCAACTGGCCCTTGCTACTCCCTGACAAAATATAAATTCTTCTAACTGGTTAAAATCCATTAGGCTGTGGTTGATAAATGTGCATTTATCCAAAACTGGGATAACTGATCTGTGGTGGGTTGAAGTTGCCAGACCAGAATAAAATTGCCAGACCAGCTCAGTTGAAAGCAACACAGATTTGACCTTTGCATTTTGAATAAAGATGGAAAGCAAAAAATAAGGGTTGAAATAGTAGGTGGATTCCAGTATGATAAATAATTGCTTAGTAAGTGGCAGGGAAAAATCCTAAAATTTCATCCGTAGTAATTCCTCACAGAGATGTGGGCTAGGTGAGGCAAATTGCATGAAAGCAGTATGCTTTCACAGTTGTTTTTTCAGGGAACAAAGTTTCTTGGCTCCAGGGATAGAAACCACAATGGTAGCTAGATGTAATGAATGGGAGCTCAGTGAAGAGGAGGGATTTGTTGAGTCTTGTCTTGAAACTTTCTTAATAGTATGAAATTAGCAGGATTCCTTGAAATAGAAACAGCTCCCTGACAGTTTTGCAGATAACTCTCACAAACAGCAAATGCTCATAAAGGGGAGGGTTTCTGCATAGCATGAAACTGTGGATCTGGCAAAAGTACAACTAGAAAAAAGACATGAAGGGGAATGAGAAACTCCAGGACATTGGTAGTATTTTTTTAAGGGAACAAAAAGCCAAGATTGATGTAACAGATGGGAATAGCATAAGGTGTTTTCTGAACACTGAACCATTCAGTAGCCATCTGACCAAGTATCACCATCAGTGAAGAGGGAGTTGTTGGAGATTATTGAAGAAATGTATAAAGAAGCATGGGTGTTCACTATCCCTGACTCATATTTGTAGTTTATTTCTTCAGCAAGAACTGAGAGAGGTAGGATAAAAAAAAGCATACAATGTGGCATACATGTCTCTGTATTTATAGTACATCATGATGACCTTGTGTTGCATAGTAGAAACTTCTCAACCTGGAATATTACTGTGATAAGTGTATGGCCAAAAATCTGAAACTAAACCCAAATAAATCGGAGCTGTTTCAAAAAGAAGTTGTGTTCTCTGATTCCACGGTCAAGGAAGGGGGAATCTCTACTAGTGATGACAATGTATGCTATATAAGGATTACTAGTGCTCTGAGCACTCCCAGATGTGTGCAGTTTTACAGTTTTTAAAAATAGCTGCTTTTGTGCATGGAGAAGGAAATCCATTTGAATGTGACTTGGCACTGATATGGTTAAAAACCATCTGTGTTGGCCTCCTTGGGATTTAAAACGGATTCTTGCGTGCATGGACTTGGATTGTCTTGAAACAAACAAAAAGGGTAAAAAGATCAATGGCTTATACAGCAAATCTGAGCTTTTTATAAAGAGAATTAAATGTGCCACTATAAAGTAAGTCTAGGGAGTATTTTAACTTTTTAGAAGTATGAGGATTTTCTATGACTAAGGCATTGTGCATTTGGCTCCTTAGAGTCAACAATCCTGATGGTCTGGTGCTTGACCAGCTGGAAAATCTGCAGTGATGATGTGATCAGAGACATGGCGCTGCTGAATCTAAGCTGCAGTAGACAGTGTGAAAAAGTTGATTGCCAGGTTTTTCTTGAAGCTGGAGATTGGTGCTGAGTCTGCTTTCCATAGCTTGCAGTAAACATACACATAAACTCTTTGATTGTCTGTATGGTTGCAGGTTATGTAGACACAAGTGGGATCTGCTTGTTTCAATTATGGGTGGGCATGGCTGTGGCAACACGGAACAGTTACAAAATTTAAATGAAACTATTCATGAACCTAGACTAAGGTGTAACTACCAAAGCTGAGCCAAGTTATGCAAAGCTGGGGTACATGAGGTGGCTGGCTGAAAACTAATATAGGTTTCACCACAAACGGTGATCAAGTATTACAATGTACATAAAGGCTGAAAAAAAGGGAAAATACTTAGAAAAGAGGTACCAGAAGATATATGTTTAAAAGGAAAAAAAAAAAAAGGAAGATATACCTTTCATGATTAGAGGCTTCTTGATAGAATCATGCAGCTTATATTTTAAGTTTAAATAGTTGCTTAAAGAATTAGGAACTGTTAGTGATTCATTAGTATGCTCATTGGTGCAATGGAAAAGGCATTTCCAAGGCTATGTCATGGTTCAAGATTTCCAGACTTCTATGTACCTCCTATGTAAGCATGCCAGTAGATCACATGAATCATGATTGATTAATAGCTTTCTCTGAGTAGATGTAATCTGAAATGTGTTATATGCTTTTTATCAGGCTGATTATTTCTCGAGCTTAATATGTACAAATTTCAGAGATGCTGCAATTGGTTCTAAGGATCAATTATGGTCTTGGTTTTGGTGATGGTGTTTTTGTGGCTTTTGGTTTGCTTTGTTTTGTTTTGTTTTGTTTTCATTCCACCTGTAGGCTTGATCTGCTTAGTAAAGCTTCCTGGGTGTAAACTTCTCTTCTGTCCTGTTTCTCACTTTTCTAGTTATTTGCCTGGTGATCTTTGTAATCCTTTCTAACCAAACTAGAATCTTCAAATCATTAGACAACCACTAGGAAATGGCTCCAGTGGAGGTTTTAACTTTGAAAGGCACTAATAAAAGAAACAGATATGGTATTTTGGACAATGGACAAGGATGCAGAGTGGAGGTGGAAAGATAAGGTTACTCAGAGAAGGACAGCAAAACCAGGAAGGTAATGGCACAAAATAGGAAATAAATTGCATGAGTAGTAAGAAATATTTGTATGTATGCATTAGCATTAAGAGTAAAGTCAGGGAAATTATCATTCTATGGAGGGGAGAAATTTGATTTTGGCCTAGGAGGCAGGTGTCATTAATCTGGTTTTTGTTACCAGTCTTCACTAAGGTGATCACCTGCAAGAGGTAGATAACTCAGTGCAGTCTAATGAGAAACATGGGACTCTCAGCCTTGAATGAGGAGCATACTGTTTAGACACGGTTAAGATAAGGTAGGTGTTGCCAAATTTGTTGAGCCTGTGGTACTTCATACCAGGGTAACCTCAGAGTTACCTGCTGTGGTCAAAAGCCTGTGCAGGCAGACCTGTCACGGGATGGTTGCTCATGGTGTTGTAGTGTGTGAACTCTGTGTTGGTAGCTGAAATGACATTTGTGTAGGTAATTGAAGTAGTTTTGTCTTCTGCTATTCTGTCACTGGGGAGTGGCATACTTCCTGTCTTACAAAGTTACTCCAGTTTCCCACCTGTGATTAAATTCTGTGAAGCCTGCTCTCCTGGGATCTGAAGATGCACAAAGGATTTTAGACTGATGTGTATGTGTGAGTGGCAAGGTTTCATGCTGTTTCTTCCTGAGGAAGCCAAATAAAATCATTCTCTTAGTGTGAGTGGATGCTCAAGTAAATTCTAGAGCCATTTAATGCAACCTGATTCCACTGCAGCATGTTGGGTTCTACTGAGTTTAGGTGTGCATGGTTTTGGATAAAGTGTCTCTTGACAGGTTTTGTTTATGACAGTTTCTAGTCTAAAGAGAGTTACTGAATTATAGAGCTTACTTGGGCTGTTGGTTTATCTTATATCTTTGAAAGCTGGGCAAAGTATCAGTGTCTATATATTCACTCTCATGCAAGTTTTAGGCAAATAATAAAAGAATTCTACTCTGAACTGGTGATCTGTGCAGTTAAAATCATACCAAATGTAGTACAATTTTAAAGTGATATTTTTTTTCTAGGCAATAATTTATACTGTATGGAAAGCAAATTAAATTAAAATCTTATGGTATTACAAATAACATTTTGGAGGTTTTAATTTTGCACAATGGAGCCACAGTCTACTGGATGTTTAAAAACTTTGGATAAGATTTTTATTCTCTACTAAATTATGGGATGTTTGGGTAATATTTTGGAGAAAAATGCATGTGTGTGTGTATATATGTGTGTGTGTATATATGTGATCTAAAGATCTCTGTGCAGAGATGTATAGATACATAGCACATATATGCCTTTTGTGTATACACACATATGCATGCAACTAAGATCATTTTGTATAATAAAATTGTATTGACATGGATACATAATTCCTGAAATACACACTTAAAGCTAATACTGAGGTGCATATTGCTACATAACTGTTGCTGTGTATGTACAGAGCATGTGCATACTCTGAAAGCCACTTCTATGCATCTCAGTCCTGACGCCAATGGATTCAGCATCAGAAGCTGGTTTGTTTGGTCAGCAGGCTTTAGTTGCACATACTAGTTGGTAAGGTCTCCCAGAGATGATTTTGTTATCTGCAGAGTGTTGGGGAATAAGCGTTTTGTGAGCCCAGCATATCCTGCTGTGTTCTGCAATTACTGAATGACTCCTTGTGCTTTGAGAGAAGTGCTGAAATTGCTTTTTTGTCTTTGGCAGTACGAAACTACTTTGTACATGATAAGAATCTAGGAACTTTTTTTTGATTTCATGAACTAAAGATTAAATAGCAATTAATGCAGTAATTACTGACACTGGAATCTAATAATCTGATTGTGAAAAGTGTCATGGTGTCTTAGAGTGATAATAACTCTTAGATGACTAAGTACATGCTGCTGGTGCTAGATGTCGCCTTGTTCCTTTCACTTCAGCCTTCTCTTGCATGCAGTTCTGTCCCATTCTTGTTCTGGCAAAAGTTTTCATGTAGCAGCAGTGTGAAGTGGATCTGTTTAGTGACCTGGTGGAAAAGTAACCTGGTAGGAAAAAAAAGTGAGATCATATCCTGGCCTGACTCACGTTAAAGTTCTTCATGCAAATGCAAGGACTGGAGAAACTGTGTTACAAGTCAAAGCTCAACCTTTTCAAAAAGGCTTTTTCCCACATTTCAACAATATTGTCCTCTGATGAAGAAACAAAGGGGGAGCTTGTGGTCTCCTCCTTATTTATGTGTTGATGTTGCTGTGAAGAAGTTTTACTCTTTCCCAGTCAAGAGTGCTTTGAATTTTTGGTACTTTTACTTTATTTGTGATAATTTCTTATCTGTATTGTGTTGATAACCATGCTGATTTTAATAGTCATCAAAACACTAATTCACCTTCTGTCCCAGTTTAGCCTGTCATTGTTCTTTGTTCAAACTCTCCAAGTCATGATCTGCCTGTTTTTTTTTTTTCTTTTGTTTTTTTTTTTCTCTCCATTTGGCTTTACTTTGGTGTACTGTGCCAGGAAAAAGCTTGGCAAGTCCCATTCAATTTCCATGGTGTTGTTGAGGTTAGATGACCCTGACAATCTGTGCTGCAATTTTTGGCTTGTTGCTTGTAGCCAGTACCCTACTTAGTGATGATTCTTAATTTAATCAGATCTAGTGTTTTCTCCAGGTGTCTGGAATACAGATTCCTGGTTATCCTACTGCTTTCATTTAAAGATGTTCTAGTCTCTGAATTCCTCAGTTAATCTGAGTTCCCTGAAGAGCTCCATAGGTTTACTGAAGTTTACCCTTTTGAAGTTAATAATTGAGTTATGAAACTATTATTTTAGCCTTTTGATTTGATTTGTGCTAACTCGACTTTCAATTATAAACCATTTCAATCTTCATTACATGCCAAAATCAAATATAAATAATGTAAATTTTTGTTAGCTTTGGCTATATGTGACACAGGTTTGTTGGCTGTAACATCCAAGAACGGGTTGCCTCCACTCACATCATTAACTGTTATGTTACAGTATATAGTTAGTCCTGATCTTTGTCATGAAGTTTGTCTCCTGTCACAGTAGAGAGTGTCACAACAACTAATAGTATTTCTCTTTCCAATGATGTTACAGTGATCTTTATCCTTATTTATATATAATCATGGATCTCTTACAAGCTTTCACCTTGATTCCAGCAGAAGTTCTTTGCTAACAACTGAACATCTATTAAACCTGTGCTTTACTTCATAATACCTTATAGCTTGTTGAATATCCCACTGCTCTCATTTTTAATGTCATCTTTCCTTGATGGTATCAGTCCTTCCGTATCTATACTCCGTTTCTGAATTCTGTGTTATTAAGCTTCTGTTTCCTCCTTGACATTCATTTTTGCATCCTGTAGGTGTATTTAAAGATGTTCCCTTGTGCTGAGAAAGATCCTGAGAGTTGTTTGCACATGAGAATTGTTCCTTACTTTGTTGCTTTTGCAGAGCCAACTCAGGAATGCCATTTTCTGTTACCTGATTGCTGTTCACAGTCTATTTATTTCTATTTATGTTCTCCTGCTACCACAGTTTTTTAAAATCTGTGTCTGGATTCTTATTTACCCTACATTTTTGTCTTTCCACTAGTGTTTTGAGATCTATCATTTCACAATTTAAAACTGTTCTTACCGGTTGTGTTAGCTTTAATCCCAAGTAGTTATTTCCTTGGGCATTCAAGTCAAATTTATCTCTTGAAAAGTGTCTTCCTTCAGTAAATACATATCAACAGTTAAACATTACAGGAGTTACATTATACCACTCATCTTTTGCCTATTGGTTAGTTTATTCTCTTATTAGACTTTTATTCCTTCTCTGGAGACTTATGTCCCTGAAGTTCATACAAATATCTACTTGTTTGCAAGTATTACCTGAAGTAGCTAGTCCTTGATACTTTTATTTTATTTTATTTTATTTTATTTTATTTTATTTTATTTTATTTTATTTTATTTTATTTTATTTTATTTTATGTTATTTTATTTTATTTTTTGTTATTTTATGTTATGTTATTTTATTTCATTTTTTTATTATTTCATTTTATTATTTAATTTAATTTTATTTTTTCAGTGGGAATTGGGCAGTACTGGTTTTGGGCATTTGTAATTGTTTTCCAGGTTCCTCGTTGTGCCCCTCAGTTGCAGATTCACCTGCCAGTTGCACCTAACAGATGTGGTTCCATACTGGCTTTTTGATTCCCTTCCACGACTAGACGAACAGTCAGTGACAAGGAGGCTGTGCTTGCACAGACCTGCCTCTCCATGTGATGCTGTGAATCTCCATCACTCTTTTCCGTGTGCCATATTTAATTCTGTTTGAGTGTCCTTTCCATTTTCTTTCCATGGTTCTGTGTGCTGACTTGGTTTGCCCTCAGTTCAGTGCCTGATACTCTCATCTTATTTCAGAGCTAGCATCCATTTCCATCCTTCTTGCTGCCCTTATGTTTTACTTTTATTCTCTAGGGCATCAAGCCTCCTTCTCAGTTCTGTTTCATATTCACAAGTTAGTCTAGTCATTTGAGTTCTCCTTATCTTTTTCTTCCATGAGCAGCTATCCTCAGCTAGCAATGCTTTTCATCTCCGCTTGTTGAGGTATACAGCCTCTCTCTCTTTTTTTTTTTTGTTTTGTTTGTTTACTGAACTACCTGAGAATGTGAATTGAGCTCAGATTACCTGCTGTTCTCAAAGCTGACATAATCATTGTTCTCTATGCTAGTTGTGCCTTGAAACTTCATTATTTCTCTCAGTAAAGATATTACATGTCGTGTATGTTACTGTACTATTTACTAAGGCAGGGACAAGACCACGTTGTGCCTCCTTTGCTCCACACATTTTTTTGCTTAATATATATAAGATTATATGATAATTTCTTTTGTTATGTGTTATATAATAATTTACAATGAAAAGTCTCAGTAGTATCTTTAAAAATATATAATTGTAGGAATTGTGGCTGCACTGTGGACTGACTAATCTGAGTAGAGTTGTAGTCCCACATTTTATTTCCCACAGCACGAATGCGTTTTGTGAAAAGAAGGAGCAATTTCAATAAGAATCATAGAATTGTGTTGATTGGGATAGACCTTTCAGATCATCAACCTGGCACTATCAAGTCATCATGTCCCTGAGAACCACATCTGCATCTTTTAAATACCTTCTGGGATGATGACTCCACTGTTTCCGTTGGCAAACTGTTCCAGGGCTTGATAACCCTTTCTTTCAGTGAAGAATTTTTTCCTAATGTTGAATCTTAACCTCCTGTGACACCACTTGAGGCTATTTTCTTTTGTGCTCTTGGTTGTGTCTTGGAAGAAGAGGCCAACCCACACCTTACTACAACCTCCTTTCAGGTAGTTGTAGAGAGTGATAAGGTTTCCTGTGGTGGGTTGAAAATTCCCCCCAACATTAAATTGCCAGAGCAGCCCAGTTGGAAGCAAATGAAGCTGTATTTACAAGCAAAACTACAACCCACAATGAAATGCAGTGAATATGTACAAAATATACAATATTTACAGGTATTCACAATTTATAAACAGCACAAGAAGCCCCCCTGGCCAAAAACCAGAGGAGCTAGTAAGAGCTTCACCTTTCCTACCCTCTTCCTTACTCCCCTGGACACAAAGGGACAAGAGAAAAGAGCAGAGAGTTATTTTGTTATACTCAGCCAAGGTCAACAAAGCCAAGCAGAAGCAAGTTAGTGTCCCCCGGAGCGAGGAAGCTGAAAAGAGAAACTTAGCCTGCACAACCAGCTTTATGTTTATTATCTGTCCAATGGGATTGTTTAGAATTTAGCATTATTTTCATTTTTACACCCAATGGTCATTTATTTGCATTCTGCCACTTGCTGTTCAAGATCTGTGGAAAATTTTAAAGGTACAGCCTAATACTACCAAATCTCCCCTCAGCCTTTTTCTTTCCTCCAAAATGAACAAATCCAGTTCCCTCAGCTGCTTCTCATAAGAATTGTGCTCTGGACCGTTCACCAGCTTTGTCCTCTTTCTTTAGACATGCTCCAGCACCTTAACAACTTTCTTGAAGTGAGGGGCCCAAAACTGAACACAGTATTTGAGATGGTGTTACGAATATGAATTATGATTTATTAATAAGGCAAATATGACAGCAATAAAAAGATTAATTATTTTCTATTAATATGAAAAAATACCCAAAAACTTACTAATAGGTTTGGTGTATGGCTGTAGTGTATTTACAACGGATATGTAAAGTATATAGGCAATATTAACAATTTAAACAGTATTAAGCAAACCTAGAAAGTAACACTGGGAAAGACAATCCGCCATCTGTCCACTAGGGGGAGACTCGATAGGAAGCAGTTAGACAAATAAAACCTTTTACAAAAGAGGCTTGATAGAAAATAACCAATTACAATATTATTTCTCCAGAATTCTCTTTGGGGCTCAAATATAGTCCAAGGTATACAGAGCAAGGGGGATTCCAGCTACATGGAGGGGTTGCTGCTGCTGTACATTAGCCAGTAAGGGCTTTTGGGGCGCTCTTGGGTGCTGGTTGCCGACTGGCACTGTCCCAGTGGCTGGGCTGGCCACGGCACGATGGCAGGCGGCTCTTGAAGCTTCCCAGGGTTCTCAGGCTGTCCCAGGGTTTCAGGCTCTTGACATTAACCTGTTTCTCTCAGTGCTTTGCTGCAAGGTCTGGGTCTGAAAAGCAGGCACTTAAGCTGGTAGCTACTTATCACTGCAAGGGGATGGTTCCTGGGGTCTTGGCTCACCCAGGATTTGTCCCTCTACCCGGCAAGACGTGTCAGTCTGCTCCTGGGCTTTTACAATGCAGAGAGGCTGACTATGGCTTCAGTGCAACTTACACAGAGGGGCTTGTGTCTTTCCAGGTAAACTGAGGCACAGCAAAGATTCTGAGTTGCAAGGCTTGTGACTTCTTTTCCCAGAGCTTAGGCAAGGCAAGGCAAGGCATGGCAATATAAGGCAAGGTGATGCAAGGCACCTTGTTTACAATTTGGCTTTGCTTTTATCATTTGCCCAAGGATCAATTTGGCCAATTGGCAACCAATAGAAAGGGATTTCACCAGGCTGTGATCATATAAGGTAAAGACATAAACCTAGTCTAAGTGAAGCACAGGCAGTACACATGCCTGTTTACCACAAAAGGAGGATGTATTCCTTGTTTAGCAGACTTTCTGATGCCTCGGTTCTATGTCTTTTTCCCACCTTCCCTGGAGCCCTGCAGGAGGGAGGGAGAGAGGGGGATCACCCCTGGACATGCCAGGACTTGTTCTGGGTTTGTATTGGGCCTGTTTGGCCCTACCACCACAGGTGGGACCTCAGCAGTACTGAATACAGGATGACAATCACTTCCCTAGTCCTGCGCCTCTTAAGCAAGGCTTCCACGTATGCTTAAGGAGAACTGTCCAAGGTGTGGTTTGGGCCCAAGAAGGTGTATCCAAGGCGTGGTCTGCCTTGGAGGCATGTAACTTTTGACCTGGAGGTGTGTTTTCATATTATAATGACATTAGGGCTGGACTGGATCCATTTGGACTGGATGATCTTGGAGGTCTCTTCCAACCTGGTTGATTCTATGATTCTAATGAACAGAGTTCACCTAAGGTTCACAGTTCCCTCAGCAACACCAGGGCATCAATCCCTTTTGACAGCAGTTATGATTCTTCATTCCAAAGGAATAAGCTGAGACAGTGAAGCTATCCATCATACTTGACATGTCCAGACTCTTGGTACCAGGTAGACCTCTTCCCATAGGACCTGCACCTGCATATTCATGGAGATTGCATTACATTGTGCAGGCTCAGTAACTTAATCAGTAAATTATTCTGGAGCAGGCCGCTGCAAAATCATGCTGTTAGCCTGAAAATTAGTCCTAGTTTTGGGGTACAAGTGTCCCAATTCCTGATGATAATGATGAGACAGATAATGCTCTTTGAACCACTTCTTATGCCTGTTTCATGAGGACAGTGTGGATAACTGTGACTCTGAAAGAAACTCACAAGAGCGAGCTGTAACATAAACACAGGGCACACAATGCTGAAACTGAAAGAAGGAAACCTCTATGGTGTCTTTGTACTCTGATTTTGAAACAGGACTTGATACAAAAAGGAAAATGTACAAAGTATACTTTTTTGTATATTTGTATACTTACCAAGGATAAGTAAGAGCATTGTTAGTACTGAAACGTATGGAAACATGACAGGAAGGATAAACATAGAATCATAGTATTGTTAGGGTTGGAAGGGACCTCAAGGATCATCTAGTTTCAGCTCCCCTGCCATGGGCACGGACACCTCATACTAGATCAGGTTGCCCAGAGCCACGTCCAGCCTGGCCTTAAAAACCTCCAGGGATGGGGCTGCTACCACCTCCCTGGGCAACCTGTCCAAGTGTCTCACCACCCTCATGGTGAAAAACGTCTTCCTAACATCCAATCTGAATCTACCCATTTCTGTTTTTTTTTCCATTCCCCCTAGTCCTGTCACTACCTGAGACCCTAAAACGTCCCTCCCCACCTTTCATGTAGGTCCCCTTCAGATACTGGAAGGCCACAATAAGGTCTCCTTGGAGCTTTCTCTTCTCCAGACTGAAGAGCCCCAATCAGTGCTTCACTTTGTAACTTCAGGGCCTTGGAAGAGAAAACAGTAAAAAAGACAATAGAAAAACAGGAAGTGGCTAGCTTAGGGTGTTTAATACTGTTTAATTAAATGATTGAGTTAAAGTTGTCAGGAGAAAGTAGGAAACTCAATGCAGGGAATTTTATTATAGGCAGAAGTAAAACTTCTCCAGTTGGAATAGTGGTCAATAAAACTCTCCAAAACATACTGACAACTCAGAGCAAATGCATGTTGCCTCTGTGTGTGGTGGGGAGAAGCCTTTAAATACCAAAAGAAGGATGCTTTGGATAAAGAACATGACTAAACATGCCATAGTAAGTAAAATTCCTGAAAATGAGACAATATAGCTGAAAAATGCAAGTTTTTTGTTTGTTTGTTTATTTCTATGTGTGTACATTCAAGAAGAACTTGGCAAGGTTTTCTAGATGGTAAACATATTTGGTGGGGAAAAATGTCAATGGATCTTTCTCAAATTTAGTTATTGATGGATGAGGCATCTGAGCAAATGGACAAAAAGGACAAGAATAATTCACTCAAGATCTCTAAAGAAACATGGTGATGGAACAGCTAAATGAGTGAGAGACATGACCAGTCACTTAAATCTATTATGGTATCAAAGATGGCTAATATGATGCCAGTTTTTAAAACAGTATCTCCAGGGAATATCTAGGGAACTACATGTCAGTACATTCAGCGTCAGGTAAGATAGAACAAACTCTTCTGAAGAACATCAGTATTTGATGGACAAATGGAAAATGTGTACTTGGGATAAGTATTATTAATATTTATTTATTTATATAAATAAAATTTAGGTCTGTCAGTGTTCTCTGGATTCAATACACATCTTTCCCAAACCAATTTATGAAGATTTCTCAGAGAAGTCTTTGAAGAACTAAGGGACCATGGGATATCAGGGGAAGTTCTCCTAGGGATTAATAGTGGATTATAAAGTAGGTAAGAGAGGGCATCATGGTTTAATCCCAACTGGCAGCTAAGCACTATGCAGCTCCTTGCTCACTCCTGCCCCCTTCAAGTGGGATGGGGAAGAGAATTAAGAGGTTGTGATAAGAAGAGTTTAGTAACTAAAATATAACTAAACCCCCCCAAAAAGTAATAACTAAAAATAATAAAAGAATAGTAATCTGGATGAAAAGGAATAAAACAAAAAAAGGAGAGAAATAAATCGTAAAAAAGAGAAGCAATGCACAATGCTCACCTTCTGCTGACCCATGTCCAAGCAGTGATCCAACCCCTCCCAGCCAACTCCCAGGAGTTTCTATACCTAGCATGATGATTTGGAGCTATACCTAGCTCTATGGTATGGAATATCCTTTTGGCTAGTTGGGCTCAGTGGTCCTGACCATGTTCCCTGCCAGATTCTTGTGCACCTGCTTGTTGGCAAAGCATAGGAAATTGAAAAAATACTGAGGATAAGCACTACTTAACAACAAACAAATCATCAGTGTGTTATCAGAGTGATTCTCACACTAAACCCAAACCACAGCACTTCACCAGCTAATAGGAAGAAAATTAACTATCCCAGTTGAAACCAGGACAGAAGGGCACGGGTAAAACATTTTTTTTTTCCTCACAGTGGAAGAAGTTTGCCAGTGAAGTCTGCTATTCTGTGCTGCAATGTGCTTTTTAGCATACTCATAAATGATCATCAAAAGAACAAATATTGAGGCAACAATGTTTGCTGATGATACCATCTAGTGATAATAAAGAGCTGCAAAGCAATCTAAGAATGCTATGATAAAACAGCTGATTAAATTCAACGTACATTAATAGGCAATGATGCCCTTAAGAGGAGGGGAAGAAAAAGAGAATGGTCCTAATTCTGCATATTCTTGGATGGGTTGTGAATTGGCTATTACAACCCTACATCTCATTTTTAGTGGTAATAGCCTTAAGGAAACAGGAGAGCAGTGCTTAGTGGCAGTCAAAAATCAAAACAAAGTATTATGAATTATTGTGAAAGGAACAGAGAACAAATCAGAACCTCATTATACCATTTTGCAAATCCATCATGTTCAATCATTGTGAATATAGAGTGCAATGCCAGTTTCTCAAAAAAAGAATATTATCAAAGGAGAAAAAGCATTTGGAAGAAAAAAAAAAAAGAGATGATTTTGTAAGAATGAAGTAGCTTGAGTTTTTTATTTTTGAACAGAAAATATAAGAAAATAATAATAATAAGACTTAATTGTATATGTGATATGCCTGAGGAGCCATTTCCTCTTTCTTCTTCTCTCCTTATTTTCCTTTTTTTTTTAAGGCTATTTTACTGTCTTGTGATCAACTTATGGTCAGTATGTGGAACCAGAGTATCAAAAACCAGACTACTGTGTAGCCCAGGATTAACACTTCACAAAAGGAACTTTTTGCTGTGAAGGAAGTAAGTTTTGACATACATGTGTGCAGTGCAGATGCTGTCCTCTGACCCTGAAGTCATGATGGAGAATCCAGAATACTGTAAGGTGAAAGAAAACACACATAACAATGTTGGCATCCCCTAAAAGCATGTGGAGATCATTGTGTGGCATATTCTGGAAGACAAAATGAAAACAAACAAAAAAAAAAGAAAATAGAAAGTGCACACACTTTGAGAAAGAACAAGGCTTGGAGTTGTATCACTTCACAAGCACTTACAAGAGCTCAGAACAAGTATGATAATACCACTGCCAGATTAAAATAATTCCTGATAAAGTTAATGGATAATGTTAAATTTAATGGATAATGTTATAATCTAAATCTGATATCAGATGGGATTTTTTTTTCCTTTGGCTTTTTTGTTGAGTTGAGCAATAACACATAATAAGCCACATTGAGGTCAGGGACAAGCATTAAAACAGAATATAGAGGTAGCCAAAAGAAGATGGATAATTTCAGGGTAAATCTTCTGAACATAGTATCTTAAAGTCTTGGTGAAAACAAACTCATGAAAACAATCTAAAAATATATAGAAGCCCCAGCATGAGAGATGTTTGTAAGAATAAAATAATGGGAAACCTATTTCAGCAGGAGAGGGGAACTGTGGGAAGAATGAAGACATTTGAAGAAATGTTTCAGGGTTTTATCCTGGGAAAAAAAGACAGGTTTTTAGCATTCACAAACAGCTAAGTTCACTCAATTCTTTAATGACTCATGTCCTGCAGCAGAGTATGGTATGCCTGTTGCTCTAGAGAGCCCAGGGGAAGTAATCCATAGAGTGGGTACAGTTGCTGTTCTCTGTTGGGCTGGACAAAAAGTTAGGCATGATAAAACATTTTCTGAATTCATGCATAGTTAATAACTATGTATATAAAATGGGCAATCTATTCAGTGCTGCAGTTGGAGACACCCACTAAGTAATGCTTGATGCCTAGTGTTTGGATTTTTAAATTTGGCAAAGGGCCTGGGAGAAAGAGTTGTACAAACATCTGTAAGTTTTCAGCAATTTGTTTGGAAAACCTAGTTTCCTCAGACTGCCATGTTAGCTTTCATTGGGGCACCAAATGAATTTCACAGTCAAGAATAACAGTCCTGCAGTGAGCACTAGGATTTCTAAACAGAACCTTTTGATTTAGGGCAAAACTCTAGAAGTGCCTTGCTACAGGATCACAGAATGGAATCACTGAATCATGGAATTGTTCCAGTTGGAAAAGACCTTTGAAATCATTAAATCCAAGTGATTTTCCCAACCAACTACTTGGTTCCTTCTTGTTTTCATTTGGGGGATCCATAAAAGAACCATTTCCTCCACAGAAGCAGATTGAGACACATGGTGCTGTTGGCTGCACTATTACTGATACAGGCCAGGATGTTCTTTGCCTTCTTGGCCACCTGAGCACAATCACAGAATCACAAAATCAGAGAATGGTAGGGGTTGGAAGGAACCTCTGGAGATCATCTGGTCCACCCCCACCTGCCAAAGCAGGTTCATCTAGACCAGGTTGACAGGACTGCATCCAGGTAGGTTGTGAATGACTCCAGAGATGGAGACTCCACCACCTCTCTGGGCAGCTGGCTCATACTCATCCCCAGGTCTTTCATATCTAGCCTTCTGCTTCATTCAGAAGTGAGTCATCTATGACAATGGCCTGTCTTGTGGTTTTTACTGAGAAGGTTTTGATGTGGAATGCAGACTGACTAAACTTTGGCAACAACTCCAAGCTAGGTGAGCCATTATCATCATTCACTTCCCCTTGAAGAGCATTGGATACAAAGGAGTCTTTGAAAAGAATCAGAGCTCTAAACTGAAGTAATCCAAGGGGTGTACACTACCATGTGTAACACCATTCCTTGGAAGAGCCAAACGTGCTTTAAATGGACTTCAGATCAACAGTGATGTGGATGCTGTTAGGGCTTGTGCCATAATTTATACATGTACAAATAATGCCTTAGAAATGTGCTAAAACTTCAGGCAGAAAATAAAGCAGGAAAATCCATCTGGGGAGCACAGGGGAAAAAGGGTCCCACACAGTAAAGTGAACAAAGATGTTAGCCTTGACTCCTCATCCATTCTCTAATTCCTCTGAGAAAGCCTTACCTAAACATGCTCTTGCTAAAAAGGTCATCATAAAATAAACCCCATTTTGACTAGCCATCATCTACTTTCACAATCTATTTTCATTCTGAGGCATTTAGTGCCATGGTTTAGTTGATTAGATGGTGTTGGGTGATAGGTTGGACTTGATGATCTCAAAAGTCGTTTCCAACCTGCTTAATTCTGTGATAATAATGACTCCTATTGGGAGATTAAGCTGTTTGCAGTGAAGTGTTGTGTGTTGTGAAGAGAGTAAAGCCTCTCCTGAAGAGAAACATGGGATCTAATTGCCAGTGTATTTCAGTTACAGATGGACAAAGCAAAGCTTTGTGTGCTGCCTGCTACCACCATTTTTTTTTTTGCTCAGAGAACTGAAAATACACGTCTGTGGAGTCAGAATATTATGTTCCAAATACAGGTATATAAAGGCAGGGCAAAATGAAAACCTCAGCATTTTGGTGTTCAGGGAAGACCCATCATTTATAAAAACAGTTGTGCTGTGATGTTACAGATGTGACAGTTCTGTAGTGGGGAAACAGGCGGTTTGAAATGTTGTGTTGGAAAAGACGGTGTTCATGATACATCAGCAGGTACTGCAGAGAAATAGATGTTTTCTTCTCTGCATTCAATAGGAGATGAATTGGTGGTCACTCAACCATTTTACTCAGGAAAAGTGTTAGAAAGCAGCTACTATGGGCAGGGTATCATTGGGGTAGGAAAGGATCTCCTGGTTAGAAATATGTCCTGTGGCCTCTACAGCCATTTTGGGGCATTTTCCTAAAATGAGATGGAAAGATGGCTTTCCACTGTGTGGTAATCCAGGAAATCTCAGAGCATTAGATAGAAGGTTATTTAATGTTTTCTTGGGAAAGGAAGAAACAGGTGCAATACCTCAGACTGTCAGTGCAAGAGGTTTTTGGAAGTGGTTGTTGAGTGGTGTGGAAACCTGTGTAAGCTATAGCCAATCAGTTAGATCTTACACGTTATGTGAAGCATGCTTTTGCCAGGCTTCTTTGCTCACAACATTACAAACTTCAAGATACAGAATGTTTTTTCTCCTGTTGTCCCAATTAATGTTTCAGGTTGGAATAGTTTAAGCAGGAAAATGTTGCAGAGCATCCCAGCAGAATTACCACGGGCTTTGTGTTGCACCCGTTCTGCAAGGAGTGGTTAGTGAGTTCAGATCTCCTTAGGTGGAGAAGGAAACTTGTGCATGTAATGAGATGGCTGTTGTAAAACTGGAATTTCTGTAGGAAAAGTTCCATCTCTTTGATTTTGTGCCTAACGGTAGCTCTTCATTCCACTGCTTTGCTGCTTTTGCAACACCTGTGGTAAAAATAAAATGTTTCTTGTCAGAGAAAATGAAATATATTGTTTTGCCCCAAAATGAAAGTAGCTTTGCTTTTTCATATTGTTGAGGAGAAAACAAATGTGTTCCTATCTGCTACTGTCAAGTTGACTTTTTCATTTTACTTTGTGGTGGTTTGGCCCTGGCGGGGGGGCAGATGCTCACCAAAGCTGCTCTATTACCCTCTGGCCAGTCTGTTCCAGTGTTCTGTCACCCTCACAGTGAAAAAATCCTTCCTCCTGTTTCCATGGAACTTCCTATGCCTCAACTTCCACCCATTGCCCCTTGTCCTGTCATTGGGCATCGCTGAGAAGAGTTTGGCTCCATCCCCTTGGCATTCACCCTTCACATATTTATAAACGTTAATGAGGTCACCTCTCAGTCTCCTCCAAGCTGAAGAGCCCCAGCTCCCTCAGTCTGTCCTCATAAGGAAGATGTTCCACTCCCTTCATCATTTCCATGGCTCTGCACTGAACTCTTTCAAGCGGTTCCCTCTCCTTCTTGAACTGAGGGGGTGCAGAAATGGACACAATATTCCAGATGTGGCCTCACCAGGGCAGAGTAGAGAGGGAGGAGAACCTCTCTCCACCTACTGACCACACCCTTCTAATACAACCCAGGATACCATTGGCCTTCTTGGCCACAAGAGCACATTGCTGGCTCACGGTCAACCTTCCATCCACTAGGACCCCCAGGTCCTTTTCCCCTTCACTGCTCTCCAGCAGGTCAGTCCCCATACCTATACTGGTACATGGGGTTGATCTTTCCCAGATTGTCTGCTGTTTTTTCCCCAGATTTAACCCATGTTACCCAGGTGACTTTAGAGTGAACCTGAGTTTTGACAAGGATAAATTGCACTTTAATTAAATGCGACTGTTTCCACGCTTCCACAAAGTAATTGATTTTCCGTTAGAAAGGACCAGGAGATCATTTAGGTCAAGCTGGCAAGGTAGCCCAGCCCTGAGATCATTGCATGGGTAGCAACTCATAATCTTTCACACTCTTTCAGAAAGGCAGGCAACCTGAGTTTCAAAACTGTAAGTGGTGATTCATTATCTCATTGTTAAGAAATGGTAACATAATTCTATCTGAATTTGTTTAGCATTAGTTATGAGTGCTGCTTTTGCTCTTCTCCATGATTCAAGAGCCTTTTAAAGACCCACTGATTTGTTTCGATTAATATACTCATTCACTCAAATGAAATCACTGCTTGATCTTCTTTTGGTAAACTGATGCAACTTCTGAATTCATTTAATGTAAGGCTTAGTTTAGTCTAAATCACTTTCAAACTTCCTCTGTAGATACGCATATATGCATATATAATATATAAAAATAATTGTTCCTTGGCTTATCACTGTGAACCACCAAAAACAGCCTGGCCCCCTCCACTTGACACCCACCCCTCAGATATTGATAGACATTGATCAGATCCCTCTCAGTCTTCTCAAGACTAAATATCCCCAGGGCTCTCAGTCTCTCTTCACAGGGGAGATGCTCATGTCCCCTAATCATCCTTGTGGCTCTCTGTTGGATTCTCTCCAGCAGGTCTCTGTCTCTCTTGAACTGGGGAGCCCAAAACTGGACACAGTATTCAAGGTGTGGTCTCACCAGTGCAGAGAGGTAGAAGAACTTCCCTAGACCTGCTGGACCTATTAACATTCTGGAAAGTTTGGTGGATCTACGAATTCGATAATTCATGAGTTTTTTATTTATTTCCAGATCATTTAAGAAATATTGAAAGGCATCTGCCTGTGTAACAGAAAATAATTATGACTTGATGCTTCTTAGTGATTAAGTCACTAAATAATTACTATTTGAGTTGTGTCAGCCATTCAGATCTTTATTCATTTTATGTGATTTTGAATGACAGAGCAGGGTGCTGGATTTTTTTGCCTCTTTGAACAAAATATTTTAGAGACTACTTGCCCACTGTTGACATCTGTTTTATGTGGTCACTGAAATGCATTTTCAAACACCTCAAATCAAATGTTGACATTCCTAGTTTTTACTTCTGGGATAAACACGATTGGCAACCTCTTCTGGAGTCACAGAACTGTTGACTTTGGAAAGACCCCAGGAAACTTTCTAATCCAACTGCCTCACAGAAAGCAGGTTCAGCTGAAGCAGGTGCTCAGGACTATGTCTAGTCAGGGTTTGTGTATTTCCAAGGATGGAGACTCCACAACATGTATTGGCAGCCAGCTCCAGTGTTTGACTACTCTCAGGACAGAGAAGCTTTTTCTCATGTTTAAATGGAACTCCTTTTATTTCAGTTTGTGATTGTTGCCTCTTGCTCTGCTGCTGAGTGTGACTGAGTCTGATTCTGTCGTCTTTATCTCCCTTTTTTGTATACATTGATATAATCCCCATGAGCTTTCTCTTCTGTATGCTGAACAGCTCCAACTTTCTCAAGCACTTCATTGGTCTCACTCTAGTAAGTCCACCTCTCTTGTATTGAGGAATCCAGACTTTGACACCAGACTCCTGATGTGCTCTCACTGATGCTGATCAGAGGCAAAGGATCACCTCCTTCCCTCTGCTGGAGATGCTCTTCCTACTGCAACCCCTGTGCTAGGAGGGCACATTGCTGACTCATGGTCAGCTTGCTGTCCAGCATGTTTCGTAGGTGCTTTGCTGCAGAGCTACTTCTCTGATTGTTGGCCCCTGGTGTGTACTGGTGCATGGTGTTATTCATCCCCAGCAGCAGGACTTTGCATTTCTGTGTTAAACTTCATGAGGTTTCTCTATGCCCATTTCTGTAGCTCTCTTGAGATCTCTTTGGATGGTGGCACATCTGTCTGATGCCTTAGCCACTCTCAGGTTTTATCTTCAGCCTCACAGGGATGTTAGCCAACTCCCTCATTACTCATGGGTGCATCCAATGAGGACTCATGGACTTAAGTATGTCCCATTTCCCTAACTCAATCCTCCATCATCAGCAGTAAATCCTCCTTAATCCAGACTTTCTCACTGTTCTCAGGGGTTTGAGATTCCTGAAAATCAATCTTATAAATGAAGACTGAGATGAAGTACCTTGGTGTTTTGTCACCAGGTTTTCTGCTCCATTCAGCATCAAGCCCATGTTCTTCATCTACTGTTCCTTTTGCAGTTGGTAGTCCTGTAGAAGCCTTTCGTTTTATGTGCACTGGTGTTTGGCTTTTCTAATACCATCATAGTACATATACCATACATGTGTATCTATATATGTCTCCTGGATGGCATGACCCTGCATTTGTGTCTTGCATGCTTCCTTTTTATTTTTAAGTTTAGTCAAGAGCTCCTTGTTCATGTGTGTGGGTCTCCTGCCACCTTTGCCTGTCATCTTACATGTGGGGATGGATCTTGAGCATGGAGGATTAGGTCCTTCAAGAGAAACCATTCTGAAGCATTTGTAAGTTTGGCTGCAAATAGCAAAAGAGTCTTGGAACTGCAAACAGTGCAGGAATGAAACTGTTTTAAAGTTAGGTGTTGTAAATTTCTGGGTTAAGTGGAAATGCTACAGAAATATTATTTCCTTTAATTTCTGTCTCTACACTGACATATAGAGGTGGAAAATGAGAAAAAAAGTAAACTGAAAGGATCTTGAGAAACAGATCCAAACTCATCTGTGAAGTTTTGCCTTTTAAAAGAAAACATGAAAGTGTGGGATAGCTGGAAATTTAAATGGACTGTAGAAAAGCATCTTTGATCTTACTGAGTTTCTCTAGGTATGATGTAATTCCTGACAGGCCTCCAGGTCAATGCATATGCCTTCAATTCAAATGAATAGAGCGTTCTAAGATACAAGATAACCTCCATGGTATATAGTCACACAGTTGATGCTTCTGATTCCCATTGTCACTATCAAGCAATCATTTCCTGTTTTGCAGATCTATATAAGACAGCATGCAAAACTGCATTTCACTTTGCATTAATAGGAAAGATAACACGTTTTTCATGTTGCATTTTCAGAGATAGCAAGGGAAGAATAACCTCTAACACTTTGCCTTCTTGTGATGATCCCCAGTGCTCAGCTGCTGAAGTTTGGGAAGGGAGTCTTTCTATAATTTCTCTTTTTTAAAATTAGACTGCACTATACTTTGACATCAGTTCCATGGAGACAGATTAGAAGTATCAAATATTCCAGTTCTGCAATATAGCAAGGAAAAAAAAAAAGGCCTTTTATATATAAAAAAATACTTTTTATGTTAAGATTTCAATTATTAATAAATTAATTCAGTAAAGAAAGTTGGAAATAGCAAAAGTTCTGTAAGTGTATTATATATTTAGACACTATATATATTTGAGAAGTGTGTATGCTTCAGTGAAATTGTTAGGAGTTTAGGGATTTGAATGCATGAGAAAGCTCATTTTGGGAATACTGTTTCAGCTCAGGCTCACTCTTTGTTTGAAGGTTTACTCTTGTTCAGAATATTCCATACTTGTCTTTTCCATTGAATTCCATTCTTGTAAGTGCATTGGCTTTAAAGTAGTGATTGCTAGAAGACAGCTGGCTCTATCATTATTCAAATATGAAACTAGCATAAGGAGAACAGGATATGCTAGTTAGAGGAGGCAATGGTCTGTTTTGTTTTATCTGATTGCTTTAGCACCTTGCAATTTCCTCATCCATCAGGCTAGCCAAAAAAGTGTGAGCCTGAAAAATCAGAAAGAAGGGGAAGTAATTTGATTGTGTCAGTCTTATGTATTTTGGCAACAGATTGTGAAAATGTGCAAGAATGTTTGCAAGTGGTTTGAATGAGTATGTGGAAAGATGTGGATCTGATGTACCTTTATAAAAAGTAAAAAATAAACCACTCTTAACACAAAAAGAGCTTTTCATGTTTCCCTGGTGTGAAAATTATTGGCAGCTACAGGCAGTTCCCATCTGGGAATTGGGAGCCTACTGTCTGGTCCTTCAATCAAATTAGTTGGTGATACTAGAAGGAACTAATGATACTTGGAGGAGCTGTGTGTAACTCATGACAACAAAAGACTGAGTCAGCAACATGTGGCTAGCAGCTCACAGACATCTGGTATAAGCCATTTTCCAGAGGAATTAATTTTTTCTGGAATATGCATTCCAAATCTTTCCTTCTCTAACTTGCAGAAAATCAGATGAAGAAAAAAATTAAATACTGCATCAAAATTTCAGCATTTACTTGACAGGAATGGAAAAATGTTCGGTTTGGCCTTTTAAAATTTTTTTGTAATGTCTGAAGAAGGACTGATGATCTATTGATCCTGGGCTTTTTGTGGGGAGGCAGAGATGAGAAGGATTAGGTTTTTCTCCCTGGTCTATTTTTATCCTTGAAACTATTTGGGATGTTGTGGCATGATTAACTGATGTGGTCCAACAGCTTTTTGTTGCTCCTGGGGAACAAAGCATCTGTAAATCTGTTTAAAAAAAAAAAAAAAAAAGGCAACATTAAAATTCCTAGTGGATCATTTTCCCCAGTTTTCCCTTGGTATTGGATTTCTCCAGTGGTGCAGAGCTGATAGAGTATTTCCAGTTCTGTCTTCATTCTAGCTGTGGCTTGAAGAAATGAAAGAGGTTAGACGGACAGAACACAGGTGCCACTGTATCTTGTTCAGGCATTGACTATTGTAACTCATGGAGGTTGTAAATTGTAGTACATTGAATTGGCAGACTTCAACTTCTTGTCTTTGTTTTGCTAATACTTTCCCTAGGAGGATAGAGGGAAGTGATATGTGAGGCTGGAGTTTTTTTCAATCTGTAACTAAAGGGATGGAAAAGTTAAATATTTAGCATAAGAATTTTCTTCTATCTGCTAGTAGGAAAAGGATTTCAATAAGGTCTGCTCAAAAGTCTGAAACAGTGTATTTATGGTTTGGTTTATTTTTTTTTCTTTTTTGAATGGAAGTGTAGGAATGAACTAAGTAATGATGTAGAAAGTCAGGAATAAAAAAAGGCAAGAGAAGAAAAATTTAAATGGGCAAAGAATTTAATTAAAAGACTGAAGGACATTTAAAAGATAATTCATAAACATCAAAGAAAAAAATTCTGCAGGAATTGTACTAGCAATCATCAAAATTATTAAATTAATGAAGTCTTAAAATTGCTTAATTTAAGACACTGAAAGACCCTGTCTTTAATATGAAAAAAATAAAAGAAATTATATTGTAAATGTGTGTAAATTGAAGTTTACATTATTTGGAGAATAACATCATAAAACTTACCCAAACGTGCAGAAGACAGACTGAAAAATTTTAAATTACTTTTTCTGTTTCTTAATTCTATAGCCCTGTGACCTTTATCATTGTTAAAAAGCAAGAAAATGCCAGAAGATATATGAATGTCTACTCATAGAATCATAGAATTATTAGGGTTAGAAGGATCATCCAGTGCTCTAGATAGTTATCTTAAGGAGTTAGCAGATAAAACCCATCATACAATCCTCTGACAATTATTTGAGAAGACCTGGGGATTGAAGACACACTACCTTTGTTTTCAGTGTAATGTTAGTCTTTTAAGAGTGTGTCATCCCAAGGAAGCTCATTGCTGATATGGAAAACACTAAACCCTGCACAGCTACAAGAAGCTCTTCAAACAGCTCTGCTTCCCACGGTGGTCCATTGCAGTGCATGTAGCTGGCTTGAAATCTCTGCAGCTGAAGAGACCCCTCCCTGTTCATGCTTTCCACACCCCTTGTCCCCCTACTTGGTTTAGACAAGGACATCATTGTTTACAGGCAATTGCACAAGTAGAGAATGGCCACAGAAATGGGAAAGAACTCACCATGGCAGAGAAACTGCCAAGAGTGTGGATGTGAGGTACTAGTGGTTTGCTGTAAGTTTGAAAGTCTGCAGTGGCAGACAAATGGTCTGGGGAAGCAAAGGTGTTTCAGGCTTGGACTTTAGGGATTCTGGGAGCCATGAAAGTAATGTTTACAGTGGTTAATGGACTGGAGGTAATATTGAAGTGAAACCCCCAAAACATGTGTCCTAATTTGGGTTAGAACTAATTCTGTTTGGTGATTTTACTTTTCATCTCAGTCTCTTTTAAGTAACTGCACTTTCTGAAACTGACGGCGTATTCAGTTGGACTTGATGATCTTGGAGGTCTCTTCCAGCCTGGTTGAGTCTGTGATTCTGTGATTTTCACAGTCTCTGCTTCTAGTAGTGATAAGGCTTGATGTTTATAGCTAGTGCCAAGGATTGATGTGCAGGCCAAGGCTAAATCTTGTGTACTATATTGGGGGTGCAGAGTAAAAAGCTGCATCCACAGGGAGGAGTGGACAGTGACACAAAACTGGCCAGCTAGGTATTCCATTCCAGATATGTTTTATTTGGTATAAAGCTGAGAGATTGTGAGGTTCAAGATCTCTTCTTTGATTGCTGCATCCAAGGAGGATTCTGTCTGTCTGCCTTCGATCCTGATCCACGAGTTCCTGCATCCAGTTCCAGAATCAAGCTCTTAACCCAGTTTCTGTCTGCTGCTGGGTTCGTCTAGCACTTGTAGAAGTGATCCTGGATTAGCCAGAAGTTAAAGACTTTGGGATGCCACCAGAAGAGGTAGTGATGTGTGTGAAAGAAGCCCCACCATATAATTAACTACCAGGTAATTGAAAGCAATGTTCTCTGTGAACTGATAGCTTCTGCTGTCTTGTGAGAAATCATGGAAGGTGGAAAGCTGTTGTGTGGAGTCCCAGACTTCACACTTCCCAGTCATGGAAGCAGCTGAGGGAGAAGGTGAATTAAATCATTTTGCAAAGGTAAAAGCCATACAGCTAGCTTTAGACACTGCTGAAGGAGGAAAGTGTCCAGTACTCTCTCTGTACTGACTCATGGATGGTTTCGAATGTCTTGTGGAGTTGGTTGAAACAGTGGAAATAGAATAATTGTCTGTGCAGCGGTAAACCCATTTGGGCTGCAACATTGTGGCAAGATGTTACTGCCCTTCTAGAGAAACTGGGGGGCCACCGAGGAACATCAAAACATCCAGCCAGTGGATCAGGCTGCTGAAGTGTTCCAAACAGATTGAGACTGGGAACATAAAGGTGAACTATTTTTAGCTCATTGGGTCCATGACAACATGTAATTGCCGGGGTCAGGAAACACAAAGGCCTCTTTTGCTGCTTCCTGGATAGTGATACTGTGCAGCTCCAGACATTGCAGGCACATGTGTGTAGCTCCATCAGAATGCTCACTGGCATCTGATGACCTCTTTTTGCAGAGATTCCATATTCTTCACTTTGAAGTTCCATTTCTTGATGCTTCTTTAATAGCTGGCAGCTGCTAGTTCCCAGACCATTCCCCTGTATTGCTACCATGATATCTTCCTGGCAGCAAAATTTCAGCTGGGCTCCCTGCAGATATTTACCAGGTCTGCAGTCTCTACCAGTCCACAGGCTGCTCTAGTATGCCATTTGGCATAGCTGTAAGTTTGTGGGGTTTGGGTTGATTTGTTTGTTTTTTTTTTTTTTTTTGGTTGTTTTGTTTGTTTGTTTTTTTGTGGGTTTTTTGGTGTTTGTTTTTAATAAACAATTTGTAAGAGTCAACTCATCAGAAAGCTGCTTTGCAGCTCACCAGACTGGGATTTTACACTATGCCATCAAGGGGATATTCAGTTTTCACAAATTATTGTAGAGTTTATGAAGGTGAAAGGACAGTGCTGTGAGATTGTCTCAGGTAGAGGATTATAAAGCAACATTGTTTGTAATCATTTTATCTCTCCCTCTTCTGTATCTCTGTCTCTCAAGGGAACAGTTTAGTTTATTCCATGCTGGAGATTAAGAATAAATTATTATGTGTGTGTTGAACCTAACTAGGTGTCCCATTACCTGTAACATGGCACTGAGGGTTAGGCCATTCCACCAAACCAGGGACAGCTTACCTGTGAACTTGGGTCTGTTCCTGAGTAACTGACAAGGGCAGCAGTTCCCCTGCCCACAACGTGTTCTGACTTCCATGGAAAACAGAGTTAGAATGAAGAAATAACATTCACTTCTTTGACAATCAATTAAGGATGCTGATTAACTCCACCTTTTACAAAAGATGAGCACTAGAATATAGTGGTATGATGCCGAGTTACAAAAGTGGTGAATTCTGGGTTTATGTACCAAAATGTTTCTTGGACAATATGTTCCATCATCTGTCTGCATTATGATGTGTGACTTTTACGGATTATGGTGCATTTTTAGTTCTGGGAAGTTGATCTTTAATTACTGTCTTCTACAGAAAACAGTTACATGTGAAATGTCAAGCAGCATTCTTTCTAAGTACTGGAGGCCCTTATAAAATGTTTTTGAGAACAATTATGAGTTAACAATTAAATGGGAAAGGTGAGTAACTTCAGCAGAGATAAATAGCTTCAGCAGTGGTTTGTAAAGGTGCACTTTGCAATTAGGCTGATCAGTGTCATCTAATAATGGTCATCTGAATAAGCAAACCACTTCTGTGGCTTCATTTAATGTGGCCATAAACAGCAAAAGTAGCTAAGCTTAATTTTACACTTTGTGTTAATTTTGCAGTTTGTCTGTGAGCAATAGTGAAAGTAAATGGTATGTGATTACACTTCTTATGGTTATCCCTCCCCCCATTATATTTGTGCTTTTATCTTCATGAATATTGGTCTGGGTTTTTCCTCATTCAACTATCAAAAGAAACAGGATGGAGTATGTCACCACCTAACCTGTTCAGTTTGTTTGGGTGCTAACAAATGCTTCCAACCTTCTTAGAAGAACTTTGTATTAAATGATAGCAGGCATTAGTTACTCTTACAATCATCTTTCCATTTTTTCTTTTCCTTTTTATTACTTTGGTGTCCTTTGGTGTATTTCTTCACTGTCCACAAGCTTTTAGGTGCCAAGGATATATGTGTGTGTGTAGTCCCTAACAGAGGGACTTGTGAACTTATGGCTAGGGCAAACATTTTGTCCTAAATGAAAAAAAAAAATTAAAAAATATTTTTTTTCTAGAGTTTGAATTTTATTTTTTTTTTTAAATTGCAATCTGTGTGGTTAACCAGGCCTTCCCTTTCTGAATTCACAAGATGTCCTATAACTCCCTTTAGTTTCCACCAGTAAGACAAATAGGTCATCACATTCTTTGCAAAAGCTGCTGATCACCAGAGGTATAACTATAAGAACATGAACTGTCCAGGGGTGATAATCATATTGTCACTAATGTCATCCTTGTTTGTGTTGTGCCTATATGATTTGCTTGCTGGTCTTGATGATTCCTCTGGTTTTGTGCATGTGTGTGTGCTATGTGCTTGGGTGAATTAGCTACTTCTCTTCTACTGTGTGCAGTTATCTCAGCAAAATAGTACAGGCTTTGAGGTTTCCACTTGCCTTTCCTACACAATACACTACAAGTAATGCAAGCAATTGCTTCATTATTAATTGTCAGGCTAAAGTTATTAAGAATCAGCCTTAGGATGAGGAAATTGCATATAAACTATAATGTACTTTAAATGAGATAGTATTGCAGCTATGACTTAATAAAATTCTCATGTTTTGAATAGTCCCTGACCTGAGAGCATAAAACAACAATTAGGTGCTGGAATCGCATTGGCTGAAGCATATGCAACTAGCTAGACACAAAGCACTTCAACAGAACCTTAATACAACCTAATTACTGAGAAGTGTAGAATGGAAGAGCTCATTGGTGATGTAAATACATGTAGTACTATGCTACATAGTCGTGTATTTCCAAGAAAAGAAGTCATACCTTTGGAAGGCTATCCATCAGTGCAAATGCTGTGTACACTCATCAAAAGCCTGTAAAAAAAGTGGGTTGCAGTAATTCTAACTGGGAGAAGCAGGAAGGAGCTGTTCAGCGATCTGGAAAGAAATAAAAATGTATTAGATTATTGATTTTCGTAAGTTTGGGGGGAAAAAAAGGCAGTTGAATGAACGGTTGACTTCCTGCCTTTCTCTCATTCAGATCACTGGATAAAATGATCAGTCATTCCTTGAAGTTCTGCATTTAGAATCATAGAATCGTAGAATTGTTAGGGTTGGAAGGGACCTCAAGGATCATCCAGTTCCAACCCCCCTGCCATGGGCAGGGACACCTCACACTACATCAGGTTGCCCAGAGCCACATCCAGCCTGGCCTTAAAAACCTCCAGGGATGAGGCTTCTACCACCTCCCTGGGCAACCTGTTCCAGTGTCTCACCACCCTCATCGTGTACAACTTCAAGGTCTACCTGAAAAATAGAAGAGAATGTCAGTAAGTGCAACTTCAAAGTTCCAATTAAAAAAACCAAATATTTGGAAGTGTCAAGAATTCACATCAACAATATAATTTTGGCTGTGGTTTAGTCTTGCACAGTTAATAAAAAGTCTGAGAAATGCAGAATCCTGTCTTATTTTTTGTATCCAAATGTAAAAGTTTTGTAGATTTTTACTATTTTAATTTGAAAATGCAGTGATAAGAAGAAATACTCCTGAAAAAAAAAATCCCAAACATTTAACAATATGTCATATCTGGACTTAAATGAAATATTAATGCTAACTTATGATAAGAGTACTTCTTTCCCATCTTTCTTTATCTAAATTGTTTAATATTTAACACTTTGTAATGGAGAGAGAGAGTAGACCAAAGTAGAGTTTGATACTGTTTTACTATGCATGATTTTATTACCAGATAAGAGTATTTAAAAATGCTTAGGATATTACAGGAACAGATACAGAATATTTAAAGCTGTGTATAAAGCTGTGTAATGCATTCTGTAACAGATCCAGAAATCCAAGATATTCCTTGCCAAATAAGGCTGTAACTGCAACCTCAAATCTGTAGAAAATCCAAATCTACCCAATTAGCAGAAATAGCTACATTGATGTTCCTTATAAGTCTCTTCCAACTTGAGTTATTCTATGATCCTATTCCATTTTTTGTCATAAATATAGCAAAGCCGGTCTGTTTATTTATTTATTTTATTTTCTACAGGGAGGTGGTGGGATCAGCATCCCTAGAAGTGTTTAAGAAGAGACTGTTCTGCTCCTTTGTCCCTGATGACCATTTTTCAGGGTGTCCTATTGACTAACTCCCTGAAGAGATGAAAGTTTGCTTTTCTGAAATTCAGGGTCCTGACTCGACCAATTCGTGTGCCTTAGTACTATGAATTCCACCAGTGCATGAGGGACCTTGACAGGCTGGAGAGGTGGGCACAAGCCAGCATCATGAGGTTCAACAAGAGGTTCAAGGTCCTGCATCTGGGTCGAGGCAATCCCAAGCACAAATCCAGGCTGGGCAGTGACTGGCTAGAAAGCAGCCCTGAGGAGAGGGACTTGGGGGTGCTGGTGGATGAGAAGCTCAACATGAGCCAGCAGTGAGCACTTGCAGCCCAGAAAGCCAACCAGAGCCTGGGCTGCATCAAGAGAAGTGTGGCCAGCAGGTCAAGGGAGGTGATTCTCCCCCTCTGCTCAGCTCTGGTGAGACCCCACCTGGAGTACTGCATCCAGTTCTGGAGCCCCTATTACAAGAGGGATCTGGAGGTGCTGGAAGGTGTCCAGAGAAGGGCCATGAGGATGATCAGAGGGCTGGAGCTCCTCTCCTATGAGGACAGACTGAGAGTTGGGGCTGTTCAGTCTGGAGAAGAGAAGGCTCTAAGGTGACCTTCTTGTGGCCTTCCAGAATGTGAAGGGGGCTACAAGAAAGCTGGGGAGGGACTTTTTAGGCTATCAGGTAGTGATAGCACTAGGGGGAATGGAATAAAGCTGGAAGTGGGGAGATTCAGGCTGGACATGAGGAAGAAATTCTTCCCCATGAGAGTGGTGAGAGCCTGGAATGGGTTGTCCAGGGAGGTGCTTGGAGCCCCATCTCTGGAGGTGTTTAAGGCAGGCTGGATGAGGCTCTGGCAAGCCTGATGTAGTGTGAGGTGTCCCTGGCCATGTCAGGGGGTTGGAACTCGATGATCCTTGTGGTCCCTTCCAACCCTGACTGATTCTATGATCACTGCAGCCCAGGCTGCCTCCAGTCTTGGCATCCCTGATGAGCTTGCCTGCATTGGTGACCAAGAGATCCACTATTGCATCCCCTTGGGTAGGGGTGTCTGTTTCTTGTCTCAAGAAGTTATTGTCAAGGCACTCCTGGAGCCTGCTGTGGCTTGCTGTGTTGTTTTTCCATCAAATGTCAGGGTGGCTGAAGTTCCCCAGCAGAAACAAGAGCTTGTGAGCGTGATGCTTCTTGTAGCTGGAGTAGGAATGCTTCATCAATAGGACCCTCTTGATCAGGAAACCTGTAGTAGACTCTGACCACAATGTTCCCCTTAATCTCCAATTCCTTCCCATAAGGTTTTGACTTGCTCATGACCATTCTTTAGGGACATCTCTTCATATTTAATCCAGTTCTTCACACAGAGGGCAACACCTCCGCTCCTTCTTCCCCTCCTGCCCCTCCTGAACTGCTTGTATTCATCCATAGACACACTCCAGTCATAGGATTCATCCCACCAGGTTTCAATAATGGCCACTATAGCCTTCCAGCAGCAAGGTAGCTTCCAGCTTCTCTTTGTTGCCCATGCTGTGTGCACTCATGTAGAGACACTTCAGCTGTGCTGTCAGCCATGTCTTCTTTCAAGAGAAACATCCTGTAATTCCCTTCAGGTGTTTTCCTGATGTTTCCCTGTTGGCTGCTACTACCTCAGGAACCCCTGGCTCATCTTCGTGATACTTTGGGTGTGCTGTTGTGTCCCCAGCATGCTTCAGGACAACAGGCTGAAAGTCCTTAATATTTCCTCATCCCACCAACCCTGGTGTGTCTTCCAAAACCTTGTCACATAAAAGACATATTAAATCCCTCTATTTTCTGCTGGGTCCTAGATTGTAATCTCTTGGGAACAAGGACCAATGTCTTGTGCTGACTTTAGTCTTTAAAGCATGTCAGCAATATCTGTGGCCAAGAGAGCCAATGGGATCCTGGGATGCATCAAGAAAGGTGTGTCCAGCAGGGCTAGGGAAGTTCTTCTACCTCTCTGCTCTGCCCTGCTGAGACCACAGCTGCAATCCTGTGTCCGGTTTGGGGCTCCCCAGTTCAAGAGAGACAGAGACCTGCTGGAGAGAATCCAAGGGAGAGCCATGAGAATGATTAGGGGACTTGAGCATCTCCCCTATGAAGAGAGACTGAGAGCCCTGGGGCTGTTTAGTCTGGAGAAGAGAAGGCTGAGAGGGGATCTGATCAATGTCTATCAATATGTGAGGGGTGGGTGTCAAGGGGAGGGGGCCAGGCTCTTTTGGGTGGTTCACAGTGATACGACAAGGAACAATGGGTTCAAACTTGAACATAGAAGATTTCAGCTCAACATGAGGAGAAACTTCTTTCCAGTGAGGGTGACAGAGCACTGGAACAGGCTGCCCAGGGGGGTTGTGGAGTCTCCTTCTCTGGAGACTTTCCAAACCCACTTGGATACATTCCTGTGCAGACTATCCTAAGTGATGCTGCTCTGGCAAGGGGGTTGGACCTGATGATCTCTTGAGGTCCCTTCCAACCTCTAATATACTGTGAGACCGTGATAATATAAATCTTGACAGTGACTCAGGCTCAAAACCCTAGTAGTTCCCACTTTAAATTAATCTTTGGAGGTGAAAAGTGTGTTCTGTGCTTGCACAGAAGTCAGCTCCCTAAGTAGAGCATCATTGTGATAGCCAGACAGAAAAAAAAGTACAAGTCATGTAACACCTTAAATGTGTGATTTTTCTGCTACCCAAACAAAATATTGCAAATCTAAAAAGCATCTTTATATGGCTTACATGAGGGAAACCACTTTTTTTGCACAGATTCTCTTAACTACAGTGAAAATCAGACTACTTCAAGGTACCGTTTCCTCAGAAGTATCTACTCATTAAACTCACAATTAAGCCCAGCTACCTGTTAAAGTACCTTTAAAGGAGTTTTAAAGTTTAAAGTGCCTAGTTAGATATTTCAGAAGTGCTAAAACAATGAGCTTGAAACATCTCATCTGGATAACGTTACAGTACAACCAGAGGTGAGTAGGTAATTGAGAATAAGCTTAATTGTATTTTAATAGAAAATGTCACTTATGTGGTGAGAAGGACAGCTAAAACTCTCACAGTAATTAGCATTAAGTGGTTTAAAGAGCCCAGAACTTCTGCTTTGGGACCAAAATGAAACAACCACTTTTTTAGATAAAAGAAGGAAGAATCACTGAATGTCAGGGGCTGGAATGGACCTTGAGAGATCATCTGGTCCAAGCCCCCTGCCAAAGCAGGATCACCTATACCAGGTCACACAGGAACTCATCCAGGTAGATCTTGAATATCTCCAGAGAGGGAGACTCCACACCACCCCCTGGGCAGCCTGTTCCAATGTTGTCACCCTCACAGTGAAATAACTCTTCCTTCTGTTTCCATCAAACTTCCTATGCCTCAACTTCCACCCACTGCCCCTTGTCCTGTCATTGGGCATCACCAAGAAGGGCCTGGCTCCATCCTCTTGGCACTCACCCTTTAACTTACCCTTTAAACATGAACGAGGTCACCTCTCCATCTCCTCTTCTCCAAGCTGAAGAGCCCCAGCTCCCTCAGTCTGTCCTCATAAGGAAGATGTTCCACTCCCTTAATCATTTTCATGGATCTGCGCTGGACTCTTTCAAGCAGTTCCCTGAGGTCCTTCTTGAACTGAGGGGTGCAGAACTGGACACAATATTCCACATGTGGCCTCACCAGGGCAGAGTAGAGAGGGAGGAGAACCTCTCTTGACCTACTGACCACAGCCCTTCTAATCCACCTGAGGATACCATTATCCTTCTTGGCCAATAGAGGACATAGCTTTGAGCTATTTCCTAAATTAGTATTTCTGTCCTTATTTTGAATATTTGGTCTCAGCAGTGTAAGATCTTACGGAGTGGGCAGTACCTTAAGCTCCCTGAGGAGTCTGAAATGGCTAAGTATGCTCTGAGCTTGCTGGCTATGCTTGATGACTAAAGAACCTTTCTCAGAAGAGGGTCTGGATTGTTTTTAGTCTGAGGGAGTTTGAATTCAGGGTGAGACTGATTTTTATGGTCACAAATAGTCACTTAAATTAATTACAGAATTGTAAATAGAAAGATTTCTAAATGAGTGGTAAGTGGGTATTTTTCACCCAGGGTCTCATAGTCAAGAGTTCTCACTAAAACAGTCTTAACTTGCCTGCTAAAACCAGAACCTGAAGTCCTTATGAAAAGGCAGTCTGCTTATGGCACTAAAATCCCAGACCCTGGAACTTCAGAGTGAAGTAACATTCAAAGGAGGATAGAAGAATCATTGCTTCCTTGAAGCAGATTGCAGTGTCGAGTCATTCAACAGTCAATAATGAAATTGGTAGCACCCTCAATTGCACATATTTCACTCTAAGAGTAAACTCTGTCGTCCTTCATGGGGATTAATAGTTGTAGGGAGAGACTCCTTTGACAGTCAGGTGCTTTTTCACATGAAAATTTCCTTTGCTGCCTTCTGGGAGTTGAATGTGCTGGCTGATGGACTTGAATCTTCTGGAGCTGGACACAGAAAACGAATGTCCCACTAAAGGCTAAAATCCTTAAGTTACCCTTTATCTTTTATACACAGTTTTCCTCATGTGTATATCCAAGATTAGTGACTTTCTGGTGATTTACCGTTCTCAGAACTGTCTGCTCAGTCCTATATAATAAATCTTACTTGGAACAGTAGCAGAATACAACAGGATGTAACATTTTTAAAGATTAAATATTTACACTCTCAGAGAAACAGAAAAGATATGTTAAACATTGAAAGGCTGTGACTGAAAGACTAGTACTTTACTATGTACACTTTCACCAAGGTTCTGCATCTCCAAATAATTGTGGGCTGGGATTTTGAAAAGGGAATGTGAGATTTTTTTTTGAGATTCATGTTATAGATGGCATAATTTTTTGCAGCAAACTGGCATGCTGGAACACTAGCAGCATTTTTTTCCTTTTTCTTTTATAAATAATGAATTCGGTGCTATGCTAACAAAATGGCTAATGTGATCCTTAGGTAAGAGGACAGAGGATCAATGAGGAGGTGATTTTTGCTTCTTTAAACCAAGTCAGTGAGACAGATATTGAGAAGCTAAATAGTGCTCTGCTCCCCACAGTCTCGCTGTGGTCATATTTCAGAAACGGGGCCAGTTCATAAGTGAGCTGCAAAAATGATGTAAAGGCTTTCCAGAGGCAGACTTAGAAAGCTCCAGATGTTCAGCTGAGAGAAGGGAAGACAGAAAGTTCTGGTAATTTGGTTACTGCATGGAAGTATTTCTAAGGTGAACAAAATGCTTGCTGTTGAGAACTTCGTTCTGGCTGGGAAGGCAGAACGAGAGTCACTTGCCCATCATGCAATGAGCGCAGGCAAGCACTGAAATGTACTGTGGGGTGAGTGGGGGCATTCCTCACCAGACACATCTTGGCAAGGCCAAGGGCAAATGCTACTTGAGGCAAGTTGAAGTTTTCCACTGCAGCCTAGAATAGCTGGAAAATAACAATGCATGGTACAATAAGTCAGAGTGAGTGGTCGAAGGGATCCCTTCAGGGCTTAAACTCTCTGATTATTTTTCTTTAAGGACTGCTTTCTTCTTACATTTTAAATTCTAGAATTCGCCCTTGGATCCTCAAAAGACAGTCACAGGCCACGAGTCTCTTTCTGCCTTTACCTTATGCCAGTAGCTTAAGAAGTGCAGATCCAGGATACCCTTTTTCTGTACAATTTTTGTGGATATGTTTTCCTAAGACATGGGTCTGAGATCAGCATCCCTATCATTTGCTCTTTGGACTGTGAAAGGAAGGTCGTGCCACCTGACAAACTTTTTTTATATTGCTGTTTATTACTTCTGCAATGTAGAATGTTTTTGTTGTTGTTGCCCTTTTTATTTTTTTTCATAAAAATGGGTAAAAGAAGAGGAGCCTGGAAATTACCAACCTGTCAGCCTCACCTCTGTGCTTGGGAAGATCATGGAACAGATTGTTCTGCAAGCTATACTGGAGTATATGGAGGACAGGGAAGTGATTTGAGACAGCTAACATGGCTGCACCAAGGGCAAGTCCTGCCTGACCAACCTAGTGGCTTTCTGCGATGGTGTAACTACATCAGTGGACAAGGGAAAACCAACAGATGTTGTATGTCTGGACTTTGTAAAGCCTGTGACACAGTCTCCTACAAGATCCTTCTCTCTAAGTTGGAGAGATATGGATTTGATGGGTGGACTATCCAGTGGATAAAGAATTGATTGTTTGACTGCATACAAAGAGTAGTGGTCAACAGCTCGATGTCCAAATAGAGATGGGTGACAAATGGTGTCTCTCAAGGGTCTGTACTGGGACCAGTACTGTTCAATGTCTTCATCAGCAAGATATAGACAGCAAGATTGAGTACACTTTCAGTGAGTTTGCAGATGATACCAAGCTGAGTGGTACAGTTGATAAGACTGAAGGATGGGATGCCATCCGGAGGGACCTGGACAGGCTGGAGAGGAGGCTGAGGAGAATCTCATGAGCTTCAATGAGGCAAAGTGCAAGGTTCTGAACGTAGTTTGGGACAATCCTTGATATCAATACAGGCTGGGGGATGAAGAAATTGAGAGTAGCCCTGCAGAAAAAGACTGGGGTAGTGGTAGATGAGAAGCTGGACATGAGCCCACAAGGCAAATTGCATCCTGGGCTGCATCAGAAGTGTGGCCAGCAGGTTGAGAGAAGTGATTCTGCCATTCTATGCAGCTCTGGTGAGACCTCCCATGGAGTACTGTGTCCAGCTTTGGTGCCCCCAACACAAGAGAGTCATAGACCTGCTGGAACGAGTCCAGAGGAGGGCTGGAGCACCGCTCCCATGACAACAGGCTGAAAGAATTGGGGCTGCTCAACCTGGGGAAGAGTAAGAATCTCTGGGGAGACCTTATAGCTACATTTCAATATTTGAAGGAGACCTACAGGAAGGCTGGGGAAGGACTGTTTACAAGGCCTAGTAGTGATAGGATGAGGGGCAATGGTTTTAAACTGCAGCAGGGTAGATTTAGGTTGGGCACAAGGAGGAAGTTCTTTACAACGAGAGCGGTAAAATACTTGAACAGGTTTCTTAGGGATGTGGTTGAGTCCCCATCCCTGGAGACATTCAAGGACAAACTTGATACAGCCCTGGGCAGCCTGATTTAGTTGGAGGTGTTTCTGCTCACTGCAGGGAGGTTGGAGAGGATGACCTTTGAGGGTACCTTCAAACCGCATGGAATCTGTAAATCTGTGTGAAAAGGGCCTGACTGTATTTATCAGCTTCTGTTGAGGCATCTTTCTCTTAAGCTAATTCCATATATATGGGATTCTTTTGCTCCTTAGTTTTCTGAATAAATAAATTGAAAATAATTGGCCTAGGGAGTCATATCTTATGGACAAGGCATTTAGAATTAATGTAGAGTAATTGTCTTAGAAACCGGAAAACCGTTGCCAAGTTTCTAATTGGGAGTGAAAGCACTGCTCAGAGAGGGAGACTTACTTTATAAAACATGTGGGATTTAAGAAAGTTTAGCATGACAATGTGTTTTTTTAAAAGAAATCCCTGCAGAGAAAAATGGCCAGCACAGCACTGACCCTGAATGTGTTTAAAGGTCGTTTAGGAGTGAACTTTGTAGAGTAGGGTTATTGGTTGGACTTGGTGATCCTGGGGGTCTTTTCCAACCTGAATGTTTCTGTGAATCTGTGATCAGAAACGTCTGACAGTGGCAAGACCATCTACTTTATTTCACCCAGTTGTTGAACCCTCTGGAGAAAAATGAAATCTCATCTGTGTAGGGCAGAATGGCTGAATCTGGAACCTAGAATTGTGAGCTTCTCACTCAGGGGTCAGTTCTAAAGGAGCAGCAGATGCTGTGCACTCTACTCACAGCAGAAGTCACAGAAATCTCTGACAGACTTTCAGCATCTTACAACTGTGGAGACCAAAAGGAAAGTATTAAATAAATGAATAATTGTCATGTATTACCAAACAATATTGTGTTTGTCAGTCACTGGTGTCAGCGGATGGCAGTGGTACAGTCTTTTCCTTATCAACATGCCTTCTGTCCCCTTACAGTGGACTTTCTCTAAGCCCTGACTCCTGACCTTTCACCTTAGTGCATGGTTAGTGTAGATGATGGATGAGCCTTGTTAGGCTCATAAGCTGTGATAGTGGAAGGAAAAATGCCAGCAGGCATGTTGCCTTTGCTTTGCATTTTCATGTCATTAACTTAGTTTTAAGATAGACAAATGGTTGCACAGGCTGAGCAAAACAAATTTATCCTGAATGTTTTGGTCCTCTGCCAATCAGTGTTGAATACTGGTGTCACATGGGCAGATAGAGAAAAGTGAGTGAAGCAGGAGACTCTGAAGGAGGGAAGGAATGGGTGGTTGGAGCTGTAAAGGAACAGGCTTTCAGTTCTACTGCCTGAGTCTGAGCTCAGGGAATACAGAGCAGCCTGGTTCAGGAAGAGAATAAAGATCCAGTCCCTGGTGCAGTATTCTGTATAGATGGCCATATTGTGAATTACCCACTTGAAATGGAAAGAGAAAACATTAAAATTGTGAAGACAGTATGCCTTTTTTTTTAAAGCAGTTTAAACATAAATTTAGTTTGAAGTTGTTTCTAATAAGACAAGTGGTATGAACTTGTTATATAAAAATCTTTACATAGACCTACCTGCTTGCTTTTCTACCTCTTTAAGAATCATTGGGGAATTCTTTTATTATATTTTTAATTTTTTTTTTTGTTATTCAAAGAGAATTCTTTTAATGTTTTGCAGGAAAGTAGAAGAAAGGAAAGCATCCACTGTAATCGTTAGATGGCAGAGTGGGAAAGAGATTTCTAAGGGAAGAGTAACAGAAAAGACAATGTCTTGCTAACATAGATAGGACCTATTTATATAAGACTATGAAGTATGGTTCTGTGAGGTGTGGGGGTTTTTAAGTTTAGGTATTTTCATAAAAATATGTGCAATGAATCCAGTGTTTGAGCTCTTGATTAAATTTTTCCAAGACTCCATAGGCTTGAGTTGTGAGTTTTGAGTTCAGAAGTGCAGGTAGTGAATAGCCCATGCAAAATTCACAGAAACAACTTCTTTATCTTTGTCAGGCCTCATGGTCAAGGACAAAAGCATATTTTCCAGCAAGGCTTGTTTTGCTCTCCTTCTAATCTTCTATCAGATGTAGGTGTTTATTCAGAAAAATCTTACTCTGCCAATCTGGTGGCTTATATTTCTTCTGTCCAAGGTGCACTTAGCACTGTCACCCTTTTTTTCTGGTTGGTTTAACAGCCTTTAAGTTGCTGAAGGATAACTACCTTAATTGTCATGGTATGACAATATTAGAGGTTGGAAGGGACCTCAAGAGATCATCAAGTACAACCCCCCTGCCACAGCAGGATCACTTAGGGTAGTCTGCACAGGAAGGCATCCAGGTGGGTTTGGAAAGTCTCCAGAGAAGGAGACTCCACAACCCCCCTGGGCAGCCTGTTCCAGTGCTCTGTCAGCCTCACCGGAAAGAAGTTTCTCCTCACGTTGAGCTGAAATCTTCTGTGTTCAAGCTTGTACCCATTGTTCCTTTTCTTCTCACTGTGCACCACTGAAAAGAGCTTGGCCCCATCCTCTTGACACCCACCCCTCACATATTTATAGACATTGATCAGATCCCCTCTCAGTCTTCTCCAGATTAAACATCCCCAGGGCTCTCAGTCTCTCTTCACAGGGGAGATGCTCAAGTCCCCTAACCATCCTCATGGCTCTCCCTTGGATTCTCTCCAGCAGTTCTCTGTCTTTCTTGAACTGGAGAGCCCCAAACTGGACACAGTTGAAAAACAAAACAAACAGAAAAGACCCAGATTCTGATTTTGAAATTTTGTTTACCATTGAACTGCTTTTTTATGAAGAGATCATGGAAAGGCAGTTGGTTTTGTACTGTGCCAAGCAAACAAAATTAGCTGTAAGCCTTCTCAAATACTGGCATTTTTCAGCCTGTGTGTCAAGTTGCATGATGTCTACCCATCATGCAGAGGTTCTAATTCAGTGTTGAGACTGGTGGCTGTCCACACTATGTAAAGAATTCATAGCACAGGGAGCTGCTTTACTTGCTGAAAGCTCCACCCATAACTTTGGCTATGGTGCATTGCACTTCTCTTTAGTAACTGGAAGTGTCCTTATGAGATGGGAGCCTCAGGCACAAGAATGTTTTGGTTTGGACTCATGGTATGGATACATTTTAAACATGGGAAACTGCTGTCAGAAAAAGTGCATTTACTGAGTTAAGTACAGCCACAATTTGAATGAATTCGGTGAGTATTCAGAGAGAATTTTGAATATCTGGGAATAAAATATATGTTAACAATTTCTGTGCATTAGATTTCTACCTTTGGATAACCATTTCAGACACTGAAAAGAGGGGGGAAAACCCCCCAAAATCCCATTGCAGGAAAGAATCATAGAATCATAGAATCAGACAGGGTTGGAAGGGACCACAAGGATCATGTAGTTCTAACCCCCCTGCCATGGGCAGGGACACCCCACACTAGATCAGGCTGGCTCAGGCTGCCTCATCCAGCCTGGCCTTAAACACCTTCAGGGATGGGGCCCCAACCACCTCCCTGGACAACCCATTCCAGGCTCTCACCACTCTCATGGGGAAGAACTTCTTCCTCACTTCCAGCCTGAATCTCCCCACTTCTAGCTTTATTCCATTGAACATAAAAACAAAATTCAAGGATAGTTGAAAGATCATAATTCTTTTAGTGTCTTGGCAACTGGTGAAGTGTAGGTGCTGAAAGTCAAGACTGCTATTTACCTTTACAGTAAGTCCTAGAATTAGTCTGCTATTACACTATCTTCCCTAAGCAAGATTCTTGTGACCATCCTGTGACGATGAAGCAAGAAGTTTCTTCTTTTTCAGCATTGCTTCTCGCTTAATAAAAGTAAAAGCATGGAAATAAAAACAAGGCCAAGCAAATGAAAACAGCATGCCCAATGTAGCATAAAGAATAGCTAAAGCAGAGTATTTTTGCAGTATCTTGATTTGTGGTTTAGTGGTGGCCTTGGCAGTGCTAGGTTAATGGTTGGACTCGATGATCCTAAAGGTCTTTTCCAACTTAAATGCTTCTATGATTAGTTTGTACCTTGTACACATGCAATGATGTGTAGCCATTTGTATGTCTGGAACCCTGCTGGCAGTAGCATGAAATGAGCTGAAGCCTTGTGAACTGGGGAAGCGACAGCAATGTACCTTCAGGAAGCCATAGGTGCAAGCTACCTCTATGTAACGCTTCCTTGCAGCCCCAGATTACAAAGTATTGGAGAGGCTGAGTGCAAGAATGACAAAAATACCTTGTGTGCTGAGGAAAGTCAGTTATAGTTAGAGTTTTAAGGGATTCAATCTACCCATTTTTCTAAAAAGAAAATTTGAATGTGACATAATTATTATGCCAAATTAGAGAGAAAAGATTAATGGCAGGAAATGTTAAAGGCATACATAGTTGAATAAGAAATTAGTCCTATTTTTTAACAGTGAGGGCTCTAAAACACCATCACAGATTACCAGTGGAATTCATGATTTCTACACCTTTTGAAGTCTTCAAATCCATGCTGAATGTGTTTCTAAAAGAACTGATTTAGCCGATCAGGTTTTGGGAATACGAATAAGAACTGCATGAAATTTAAAGACTTCTGTTACACGAGACACCAAAATTGAAGTAATTGTCCTTCTGACCTTAGTTTCTCTGATGTTATTAAAGGTAAGTGTTAGGAGATGAATCACTGTTCTGAACTGCTAGTTATTTCTATTCTTATACTTAGCATTTCATAAAACTGCTATTCTCTTACAAGCCTAGGTGAGAGAATTAGTTTATGATGTCATTTGGTATATTTATTGTAATTGGTTATATAATTTTAATAATCTCTTTGGTGGAATGGATTTAATTATCTTCTCCTTCCAACATGGCCTTGTCTTCTTGACCTATCTACTTACCTACCCTAACTGATCGCCTATTTTCCAGAAGTGTAACATGGCCATTTCAGAAAGAAAGCTCCTCTAAGTCACTGAAGAGAAGCAAGATGCTTTATTACTACCTGGGGAGGTAACTGTATGGTCACTGGTGATGACCAATGAGTCACCTCCCTTAGGTGAGGAGCGAAGCATCTTTTCTTCACTGGGCCAGAGGCACTTTCCTTTTGCTGTGGGCCTCTGACTTCCTTTCTGCCTGACCCTACTAAGATGTTTTAATGTAAAATCAGTGTGAGGGGCAAACAGTAGCTGTTAAATGCAAATTGTAAAAATATTTCCTGAAAATGTTCTGAGTATGATAAATTACCATTCCTTTTCCTGATCAACATTGCTATGCACACATTCCAGCATTTTGTAGGTAGTGAGGTTGTTTTTCTCTTAATATTAGTGTGTTTGATTCTGTGGGTTTTGACATCTCTATTCGTTTGTCTGACAAATCTGTGTGCTGACTTGTAGAAAAAAAAAAATCAATATTGTTTTCCCTGGCACTTTCTCTGCAGTTGAGTTGATTTATTATCACAGTTCCCTTTCCCCTCTTTTTATCAGTGTGCTTCTATTGCTTTAGGGTTGAGTACCTGATAACATCACAGGGTAGAAGACACAGAGAGAGTTTCCATGACCTTATCCCCTGTGTGATCTTGTCCAGTGTGACGGTGAGCCATGGCTATAAAGCTGAACAATGATATTATCCAGGCTGTGTGATCAGATTTATGTTCTATTATGTTGGAAATAGAGACAAACTAGAACCAATAAACAAAATTTAGATTTATGTTTAAACTATACTTGTCCAGTGTTTCTGTGGCTAAAGGGAGAGTAAACATCCACTGAGTAAAACTTAATTTGCCTGCCCTGATAGAGCAGGGCAATTGGATGAAGTCTAATAGGAAAGGGGAAATAATGTATTAACTCAGTAGTGGAAAGATGCAAAAATGTGGTGGTACAGTTAGAGAAATGAGAGAGGAGGACAGTTCTAGCAGGTATTAGGCTTAATGTAGTTTGGAGGTCAGCCTCTGGCCAGACTACATCAGAGGAAATGATGCAAGCAAAAAATCTAAAAACATTGGTTTGGAAACAATGTTCTTGCACTAGTGCCCTTTCTTTTCTCGTCCCTTCTTTCCTGCAGGGCCTTAGGAAGATTTGGCAGCAGGACAGTGAAATTGGCAATACAAGGAGCAAGAAGATATAGGATAGTAGCATTACCAGTGTTCCTGGTGCTGCTGCTCTAATGCAGTATGTCTTTAATGATGTCACAAGCCTCAAGCTTCCTTCAGCTCTGGCTCAAAAAAGTAAGTAGTGATTGGATTTTTTTCTCTTTTTCTTTTTTTTTTTGAAACCCTCCTGCTACTTTCAATAGTATATCAGAAGGGGGAAAGGAGAAAGATAGAGCTTAGTAGCTTTGCTCTTTTCTCCTTTTTCTTCTTGAGAGAGAGAAAAAGCTCCTCTGTCTTCTGCTCTCCTCATCAGCTCTAGGTCTGCAGCAGCAGCTACAGGTGGTCCAGAGCTGGAACAGAAACAGATTGAGTAGCGAGAAGAGCTTTGTATTTAGCTCTGGAGCATTGTGTTTAGTTTCAAAGCAAAGCAAAAGATTATTGTGGAGCTGCAGTGGATCTGGATTAATTTACTTGTGGAATGTGTCTACTAGGCCTTCATATATTTTGGAGGTACTTCTCAAAAGAACCAGCTTATACAGCTGGACACACAATCAGGCCCCAGTTACATAGAAGCAATCCCACTGGTGCCCAAGTATATCACCTTGGCAACATATATTTCATTACCTTATTGCTTTTATCAATCAATGTATTTTTTTGTAAATGAAAGAATGAAGTTGTTGACATATTTTATTTTCCATAGACTCTTTAAAATGGATATTATTACCCCCACTAAAATCTTTAGTAAGTGTCCAACCACTCACTGACAAAATATGGTTTTTCTACTTTCTGTTGTCTTTTTTAATATGCCATCAGAACTTACTTTTTTTTGTTGTTGTTGGGTTTTACTCCCCATCCTTTGAAACTTCCCCAGAAATTCAACACATACAATGTTTAGTTTTAGCAGTTGCTTTTTTAACATCTTGCTTAAGTGTGTTGTTACAGAGAGCATTTATTCACCATCATACAGTGAGATAAACTGTCTTTTTTTCCCAGATATTCGGCTATAATTTTCTGGAGGTACTCATTTGTGTCTTAATCGTGGAGAAATATGCCTTTAACTTGTTCTCAGCTCTGGTGTAATGATAGATTGATTTGTTTTGCTCCCCTTCCATTATCAGTTTTCTATGATTCCTGCACTGATTTATATTTATCATTAGCACCTTGTTTCTTTAATCAGCAAGCAATATTTTCATAGCTACTATCATACCTTTTAGGGTAGTTTTAACCAATGAAAGCATCTTGCTTACTTGCTTTGGGCAGAAGCTTTTCAGACTTGTACTGAAATGCTTTTACACAGTTCCTAGCTACCATCCATTTTTTTTTTTTTCTGCTTACATTATTTTCCCAGTGGATTTGTGTTAATGGTCATGTGTTAATACAATAGTTGTGCTAGTTGTGTGGTCCAAGAGCTTCAGGCACAGTGATATTAGAAAGCAGACAATGGTGTAGCTACTTGTTCTGTGAATTTTTGTTCTCCATATTCATTGGCAGCTTTCTGCATACCCATATTCGTGAGCAATGTTCTCACCTCAAAATAATTAATTTCTAAAGCTTTTCTGATGTTTATGTCTGGCATAGTGGTATGAAGTAGCAACACCAAATGCCAGGTCTTGCAATTGGTTCACAACAACCCCTTGCAGCGCTATAGGCTTGGGGCAGAGTGGCTGGAAAGCTGCCTGGTAGAAAAGGACCTGGGGGTGCTAGTTGACAGCTGACTGAACCACCAGTGTGCTCAGGTGACCAATAAGGCCACAATATCTTGGCTTGTATCAGAAATAGGATGACCCAGCAGGATTAGGGAAATGATTGTCCTCCTGTACTCCGCACTGGTGAGGCTGCGTTCAGTTTTGGGCTCCTCTCTAGCAGACAGACATGAAGGGGCTGGAGCATGTCTAAAGAAAGACAATAGCATTGGTGAAGGGTCTAGAGCACAATTCTTATGAGGAGCAGCTGAGGGAACTGGATTTGTTTAGTCTGGAGAAGAGGAGGATGAGGGGACACCTTACTGCTCTCCACAACTACCTGAAAGGAGGTTGTAGTGAGGTGAGTGTTGGTCTCTTCTCCCAAGTTACTAGTGATAGGACAAGAGCAAATGACCTCAATTTGTGCTAGGGGTGATTTAGATTTGATATTAGAAATAATTTATTTACTGAAAAAGTGGTCAAGCAGTGGAATAGGCTGCCCAGGGAAGTGGTGGAGTCACCATCCCTGGAGGTGTTTGAAAAACATGTAGACATGGCACTTCAGGACGTAGTTTAGTGGGCTTGGTGGTGTTGGTTGACAGTCAGACTTGAAGATCTTAAAGGTCTTTTCCATCCTTAATGATTCCATGATTCTATAATTACAATGGCATGTATTTTGATTAACACAGCTATTCAACATTGATTTTTTAACAACAGAAAGACCAAATTTTAAAATCTCGTCCAATAGTATTACTGAATTTCTTTTTGCTCAGAAAGCCATCTGAATTTTCAGGCAGCAGAAGTTTAAAGCCACATCACTTTCCTCCCACTGGGGAATGAAACATCAAGGATATATTTGTTAAAAAAAATTTTCATTTTATTGTGGTCAGTATGAATCAGTTCCAAAGTGAGAACAGATATATCTATTATAAGCATCCTGTGTTATGAGTGAGGTCTTCTCTTCCAAGCAGTGCTGGCACAGACTCTTTTACTGTCATTGAATCATACTTTCATGTAGTACAGGAGAAACTTACAAATCAGTTGTCGATACATTTCTCTGAAAAAATGATATTGATAACCTCACATTTTCCACTGCAAATGATCAAAAACATCTCTGCTGTTTTTACACCTCACATCTTTCAAAGTGGTTAAAATATGGAAAAAGTATTGTGCGACTGTGTATCAAAAGGGAGATGTTTTCTGCCTTCCACTGGAAGGTGGCATTTTCCATTTCCTTGCAGGATAACCTTAGAGAGAATGGGGATAAACAGAAGTTGAAAACCAGGCTGGTGGGGGTGACAAGGATGGTGACCAATGCCATTCCTGTTACACTCTTCTCAGCTCATCTGCCCCATCTGTTCTCCATTAAACATATGCAGCTGTGGCTGGGATAGGTTGGAGACATCAAAAGGGACTGTGGACATTCATGTTGTTGCTTGGCAGACTGTCAGCATTTTCCTGATGGGTGGAAGCAAAAAAGATGGTGCTTTTAAGGTGTGTCTCAAGGACAGAGTTGCATGGAGAAAGGAGAAGGTAAGCCTATAACCAGAGCACTGAATCAAGACTGCTACAAATGACAGAGAGGTGAAGAGACCCTGCAAAAGCAAAGGTCACAATTACCTTTTCCAGGAGATGATTGTAGAAAACCTTCCCAGAACTGCTTTTGGCCAGGGACCTGGGTGTGCCCAGTGGGTAGTGCAGGAGGATGGAGAAGTTCATTATGTACTGCAAGGCAATCTCATTGTGGGTGAGGAGAGTTAATGATGTGTGTTGTATGATGTTAATTACTGCTTGGCATGATGTAGATGGTATAAAATAAGGGGTGGATAATGTTCTGCTGGGATAGGGTTCCTTCACAAGAAGCTGGGAGGAAACCTAGCCAGAATAGCTAGTGGAATCAGCTAATGGTTATTCAATACCGTGCTGATGTCATGCTTGCTGTATAAGAGAAGGGCTGGCTGGGCCAAAGGAGAGGGGATTTGGGGTTTGGACTGTGACCTGTGATGTGGAGATGCTTCCTGGTTCCAGTGCTTTCTCTTCTTTCTTTTCTGGGCTTTCTCTTTCACCCTCTTCCTTTTTTTCCAGCAACAGGCTAGGGTGAGGTGACCTGAGTATCTCTTTGTATTTTTCTATTAAACTCTCCTTACCTCAACCCATGGGGTTTTGTTTTTCTTTTGCTCCTGATTCTCCTTCCTGTCCCACAAGTATATGAGAGACGCTGTGTTGGAGCTTGGCTGCCTGCTGAGCCTATAGTGGGACAATATCAAAAAACAAAACACTTGGGTGAATTTGTGAATATGACAGCTGCAAACCCATAAGAATATGCAACAATTTTCATGTTTTTCTAAAAGCAAACCCAGCTTTTAACAATGCAGGTGAAATCTGTGACTGTCATTTACCTTTTATTGTCACGACCTCCCTCCCCTACAAAACTGAGAATAAATATCTTGCTCTTTTGTAGCCCACAAAAGAATGAAATCTTGTCTGCTCTTGCCTGTGATATAAATTTTCAAATACCTCTACTGATTGCAGTCTCGAGTCTATGAATAGAAAATTCAAACAGTTTAGTTGAATTAGTCTTATGGAATTTACAAGCATGTAGCAAAACCAGGCTGTGTAGATAAAAAGAATGGCACCTTTTGGTTATAATAAACACTAAAGCTAATCATGTAAAAATGGCATCCCAAACATAGCAAGCCTGCAAGGCTTTCATAAATGGGCTGTTCTGAATTTCAAGAACATCACAGAAAATACAATAGTTTTATAACACTTCTCCTGTTTTCTCAAAATTTTACTCTGAATACTGACCTATGCTCCATCAGTACCCCCAAGTCCTTTTCTACAGGGCTGTTCTCTATCACTTTCTCCTCTAGCCTCTATCAGTAACCAGAATTGTCCCAACCCAAGTGCAGGACCTTACAGTTGGCATTGTTGAACTTCAAGAGGTTCACCTCAGCCCACATCTCCATTTTGTCCAGGTCCCTCTGGCGTGTCACCTGCAATATTCAGCTTGGTACCATCTACGAACTTGCTGAGGGTGCACTCAATCCCACTGTCTATGTCATTGATGAAGATATTAACCAGCACTGGACCCAGTATGGACCCTTGGGGGATGTCAAGCTGTTGACCACTACCTTCTGGCTGCCAACATCCAGCCAATTCATTATCCACTGGAAAGTCCACCCATGAAATCCATATCTCTCCAACTTAGAGAGAAGGATGTTGTGGGGGACCATGTCAAAGGCCTTGCAGAAGTCTAGATAGATCACATCCCTTGCCCCTCCTTTATCCACTGATGCAGTCACTCCATTGTAGAAAGACACTAGATTGGTCAAACAGGACTTGCCCTTAGTAGAGCAATGCCAGCTGTCTTGAATCACCTTCCTGGCCTTCATGTGTCTTATCAACATTCTCAGGAGGATGTGTTCCATGATCTTCCCAGGCTCAGAGCTGAGGTTGACAGATCCATAGTCCCTGGAGTCCTCCTTTCTACCCTTTTTAGAAATGGGAGAAACATTTCCCTTCTTCCAGTCAGCAGGGAGGGGACCTGACAGCCATAGCTTTTCAAATATCATGGAGAGTGGCTTGGCAACAGCTTCCAAGTTAAAAGACAAATATTTTAATTACTGGTGTCAGCCTGGAGGTGAGAAACTCTTATTTTTCTTGTAAATACTTCCAGTGTTGTCTAGATGTTATTTTCTCTCCCACTTGTGAAGATAAGATCATGAATATGGCTTCACTTTTCAATTTGTCTTTGCATGCAGTATGTGGCAATGGATCTTCAATTTTCTAAGTATGTCTGGGAGCTGAGATAACTTACCATTCTGTGAAAAAGTGATGTTAGGTAGAGAGTTGTACTGTAGAATAGTTTTATCTGAGTTCAATTTATCAAATTTATCTTTGCTGTAAAAGTGATTTGAACTTTTAAATAAATACTGGCTGCTCTTCAAGACCATACCTTTCAAGTGCTCTAATAGAGAATGTAGAATGAAGAGTACTGTTGCCTTAGGATCTATAGATGCTTGTTGGTGGCATGTCCCTTTCTCCTGAAACAGGATTTGGCTCTATGCTGAGCGTGGCTGATGCAAAAGAAAGGAGACTCTCAGCATAAAGTGAGACCCAGCTTGTGTTTGAGAGCTGAGCTTTCAGTATTTACCTGATCTGAGTTTTGTGTCTGGTACCGAGGCATGATTGATCATTAGTTGATAGGACTACTAGATGATTATTTTGCAGCAGTTTGGCAATGAGTTTATTTAAAGCCTTAATTCCCAGAGACAAGTGGCTATGCTACCATCTCAGCTTTCACATAGAAATGTTAGCATGTTTTCAGTCTTCCTGGAGCTGGGAAGAAGTTTAAAGCGCAGGCTGAGTGCACTAAGTCAAAAAGACAAATTAGAAGACCTCAGCATTTCCTTATTTTCTTTATCCTTACATTTGTTTTGTTGGGGGGGTTGTGGATTTGTTTTTGTTGTTTTGTTTTTGTTTTTTTTTTTTTTTTTTAAACAACCTTGTGATGCTTTGGAGTCACAGCAATGAGTTCTTTTTTAGGGTTTGATGTTAGCCCCACTGCACAGCCACTTGGCAGATGTTAAAATACTATGGATACTAAACATAACCCCTGCATTCCACCCCTTCCCCCCTAAGATCTATTGAAAATAAACATGTAACAACTCTTTTCTGCCAGTTACTCATCTGTGATCTTAACATGACATTCCAAATTAGATCATAGAATCAACCAGGTTGGATGAGACCTGCAAGATCATCCAGTCCAACTGATCACCCAGCCCTATCCAATCAATGCTTGTAAGTGCTGCACACATGTTTTAGCAAAACTGTTGATAATCTATGAATGACCTGTAAGCCACATCTGTACATGTTATCATGTATGGTCACCTTCATTGCTAGTTCTTGGGTAGTCTTTGTGACACAGAGAGTGGAGAAGCAATGAAAAGAGAACTTGTTAGGTTACCTCTCCCAAGACAAAAGTGAGGGGAAGAGTAACACACAAAACTCAGGGTTGAGATAAAGAGATAAGAGTTTAATGTAACATGAGATATCATCAGCACAATGTGTAATTACCTTAGCTAATAATCCAATTAATCTTATAATCTATACAGTGCAGTGATCTAAATAATACAATGCATGATTACCATAGCTTAGCCTGTTTGCAGAAGCAGCAGGGTGAAATACAGGAAAAAACAGCATAAAGCAGAAAACCAAACCCAGCAGCTACCCAGCTGCCACTCCTGCTGCCATGCCTGCAGAAAAGAGACTACACCCAAGAAGCTGGAACCCAGAAGCAGCAACTGGAACAGGAAGCCTCCCATGTTGCAATCTGAACTTCAAGCCCCATACTACTTGCCTCCAGCCAGCACTTTCATTTTTGAAGCTGGCATGATTGCAACATGGTATGAGTAACAGCAGCAGATTCAACTCAATCCATGGCATGCTGGCTGTATCAAAAAGCAAAGGCAAGCCAGAATGTATTTTCCTAGTTTGGTTTTATTTTTTTGTGGGTTTAATTTTTGTGCTAAGTGTTGAGAACCAAGGTTAAAGATATGATGTAATGGGTTGTTAATGTGAATTATGCCTGGGAAATAACCCTTTGAAATATAGCTCCTTGGAATAATTAACAATATTGCTTCTTGATACTTAGTTGCAAGATCAATTTCTGTCTGTTCAACTGATAAAACGGTGGTTTTTGAAGTAACTCCTGTGAAAGGCCTTTTTCTAGCATCTCATCCTTAGAAGTTTCTATGTGCAGTGGCAGAATTGAAAGGGAGAATGAACTAGACATGGGTAGTGAGTTAATTATTTGAATGGTCTGGAAGTGTGAGTGGAAGCTTAGGTGTCAGTACAGGCCTCTTGTGGTGTCAGTATGTTAATTTGCTGTTGCTGTCGTGAGCTTCTTTGCAAGAGGGATCCACACTGGCAGTAACAGAGATGATGGCTGAAGCAGAAGATGGCAGTGATGTGGGAGAAATTGATTTTAAACCTTCTGAGACATCATAAAAGGCCAAAGGATAAAGCTTGACTTGAAAATTAGCCTCTTGACTTGAAAATTAGCCTAAGAGCTCTGTACTGAGCTCTGTACGTTAAATTTGAATGCTATCCCTGTATTTGCTTTACTCTCTCTACTTTTTTAGTGAGAGCTACCCTTTTAGCACTTGGTGAGGCAAAGAAAGTGTCTGACCTGAGGAGCAGGGGTGTTTTGCTTGTGAACCAAGACCAGAGAGAAGTTTGAGAAATTTCAGAAAGCTGGAAGATCTCCATTGCCAGGAACCAAAGTTTACTTTCTCCTTTTTTAAGTAGAGGGACTAAACGTCTCAAGTCATTGCTAATTAACCTGTTAGATATGAGCAGTCTGAGTACTGTTTAGTTCAGCCAGAGTTGAAGGTGGACCCATCTAATGCAGGCTTAGTAGCTACACTATTAAATGAGTTTAATGACTCTCTGCTCTTGCTCTATTGATTATGGTGCTTCTATCCCTAGGCTTGTTCGCAGTGCCCAATGAGCAGGGCCATGACTTTTCTGGGTCCTCTGCCAGGAGCTCGTGTTGATTGCAGGCTGCAATCAACAGGCCTGGCAAAAGGCTTTTAAAAGGCTGGCAAAGTCACTACCACAGGAATGTTGAGCCAAAGGAATTTTAAAACATCTGATGATAATGAAGAATTGAGACTTGCCTTTTAAACATAAACCAAGACATTTCTCTCAGCGTAAAGGACTTTTTGATTCCGAACTTTTTCTTCTGAAAGTAACATGAAGACACTTTATTTTCTGTAGTTTTGTGTGTACGTTATATTCTGTAGTTTCAAAAGTGGTGGCAAGGGAAGTGAACAGTGTTACCTGTTTATGTGTGTCATATATCAAACAATGGTGATTCCTGTAGTCCCTGAAATTTCATGGCCAAGCTATGGTAGAAGTGTTACGCGAGGTGGCTGTGACATGAAACAGGACCTCTGTTCTGTTAAGTTTTTCTTAGTAAATGTGCTAACACAGGCTTAGGTACTTTTTATCTGTACTTGCTTATCTGTTAGAGGGTGGGAGGGCCCTGTAGAGGGACAGGCTGGTTGGATGGGCAGAGTCCAATGGCATGAGATTTAACACATCTAAGTTCTGGGTCCTACACATTGGCCACAACAACCCCATGCAGCACTACAGGCTGGGGACAGAGTGGCTGGAGAGCAAGGGATTTGGGGGTACTGGTTGACAGTAGGCTGAATGTGAGCCAGCAGTGTGCCCAGGTAGCCAAGAAGGCCAGTGGCATCCTGTCCTGGATCAGGAATAGTGTGGCCAGCAGGAGCAGGGAAGTCATTCTGCCCTGTACTCAGCACTGGTTAGGCCACACCTTGAGTACTGTGTCCAGTTCTGGGCCCCTCAGTTTAAGAAAGATGTTGAGATGCTCAAATGAGTCCAGCGAAAGGCAACAAAGCTGGGGAGGGGTCTGGAGCACAGCCCTCTGAGGAGTGGCTGAGAGAGCTGGGGGTGTTGAGCCTGCTGCTGTCTACAGCTACCTGAAGGGTGGTTGTAGCCAGTTGGAGGTTGGTCTCCTCTCCCAAGCAACCAGTGACAGAATGAGAGGACAGTCTCAAGGGGAGACTCAAGGGGAGGTTTGGGCTGGATGTTAGGAAGAAATTCTTCACAGAAAGAGAGATTGGCCATTGGAATGTGCTGCCCAGGGAGGTGATGGAGTCACCATCCCTGGAAGTGTTTAAAATAAGACTGGAAGAGGCCCTTAGTGCCATTAGTTTAGTTGATTAGATGGTGTTGGGTGATAGGTTGGACTTGGTGATCTCTGAGGTCTTTTCCAACCTTGTTAATTCTGTGATAAATCATCACAAATATGATGCAATTAATTTTTCATTTCCTTTGTGATTCAGAGATTCAGTCTTAAAATGGGCTGCTGAGACTATGTGCTGTCCTCTGGAGTAAAGCAGTTATAGTGAGAGTCTTCTATCCTTAAATTAATTTAGAAATAATACTGCATTTTATATTCAACAGAAATAAGGGTTCTTGAATGAGTGGAGTAGCTACAAGAAGCCAGAGATGTAATCAACTCTACTCTATGGAGTCATAAGAAAATAAAGATGAAAAATCTCATGATTCATAAAAAAAAAAAAAGTGCTTAAAGGTTGCTGAATGATTTAAGTCCAGATTAACAAATCACTACAATGCAATTTATGGCTTTAGATAATGGGAGGTCAAACATGTATTACTAGCTGACTCAAATTTGATTTGACTGAAAGATAAAACTCCACTACATGAATCATATTAACTGAAAGTCTCTGCTTTACGTTTCCTACTGATGGCACCCTGGGGAGGCAACTTTCTTTGCATTTCACATCCAATTTAAGCACATCATCGATGAAAAGATGGCTAAATTTGTGCATTGTTTTGTAATAAAACATCTCACAAATTGTTTATCTGATCAATGAAGAATGCAGTCTCAAGCTGTTCAGGGTTAATGTGCTCATTGCACTAAAATAGTAAGTTATTGACTGTCAGAGGGACCAGGGAATTTCTAAACTCGTTTCGAATTTCCTGAATGAGAACAACATATTGCATCAGAATAGTAGGTTGTATGAAATTAACTCTGCCAGCAAAATTCTCACTGAAATCAAATAGATGTGAGTAGAGAGCACTAAGCACTTAGCAGGAAACGTTCAGCTTCTCATATGATTAGATTTTAAAGGACAGAAAGGGTTCTCATTCTTACCTCACTTAGGCAGGCTTTATGCTACTGTAATTCCACTAACTTTATTCAATAAAGTCCTGCAGCATAAGAGGGAAAGTCATGCCAGACGGGTGTTATAAAGGAAACATTTTCAGAAATGTAGTGAGACATATTGGTGCCTGGGGCAGGGGAGAAACACTCCTTCCCAGGCAGAAAGCAACTAGGGCCTCCTCAGAACCAAAGCCATATGGAGATGTCTTCTCTTCAGGCTAGAACTGAGCCAGCCCTGAGAGTAGCTGGGTGGATGTAGTAGAGAGCCTTCCTATGAAGGAGGAAGCTATGAAGGTAGGGCAGATAAGAATTTTTCCCTCCTGGCCTGGTGTCTATTTTATGTTGGAGCTGATGTTCAGCTGAAGTTCAGCTGGCCTCAGTCCTGGTTCTACAGCAATGCACAGCCATATTACTTATGCAGCATTCCTCCTAGTCATGCATTTGGCATGCTGTGTTACTTCTTTTTTTCATTATTATTTTCCTAAAAAATGACATGCATAAAATTGGCTAAGAATGGTCTTCACAAGAAGCAAAACTGTAGAAAGTCTGTCTTTAGTGAGCAAGGCTCCTGTCTCTCAAAGACTGGCTTCATTCACTGTGGATGTGAGAGAGAATGAATTGTGTGATATAATTTTATTTTTCTTTTTTTTCACTAGAAATCTACAATCTGCCACAGAAATGACTCTTAGACAGAAGGAGATGCAAAACAAAGTGACTAGTGGATATTTTGTAGTGTGACGAGAGTATGCTTGCTTTCTTTGCAGCCCATGGGTTTAGGACCAAACAAAGCTGGGCACATATACTCCTTCTGCATGGAAACTGGTAAAAGAGTGGAAAAGAGGTATAAAGTGCATGTCCTAGGAAAGAACCTTCACTGCTGAGATGTAGGATATTCCAAGGTGAGTGCTCCCTGTTCTGTTGTTGAAGCTGCTCTGCACTGCACAATAGATTTCAGCATTGTTATGCCCACAGGGAAGCAGAGCACTGCAGGCTGCTTACTTAAGTGTCCACCTGAGACCCAGAAGCAATGAGTTCTCATTCTCTTCTCCCCAGTAACTACTATAATTAAGAAAATTACTGTATTTACTTTATTCAGCCGAAAATATGCCATTGTATTGTTGTAATTTCATTTTGTTTGGCTAAAACTGGCAGTTTTGTTAACATAACACGCATCATACTTCCAGGAGGTGATAAAGATGTCTTATGCTTAAAGCATGTAGCAGTTTTGTCCCCATCAGTGATCATCAGTACTACAGAGGCCAGAGGGAAAAAGGTACTCTTTTTCTGTTGTCTGATTTTTGAAAGTTAAATGGTCCTAGACCTGCCCAGTTCTTGAATGTGAGCCCTAGGAAGTCACAGGTAGCAGAGGAACAAACCAAAGAATGCTACTTTGTTGCTTGGTGAATCTTAGATCAAAGAAGCTGAACAAGTAGATGGATAATTTGACACTCCTTTATGGCTTATGGAATGCTGGGGAGGAGAGAGTTGCTGCCCAGGTACTGACCCTGATTTTAAGGATGCCTTCCAAATCATATTTTTTTGGCAGAATTTGTCACTAATTTTATCCTCCCATCCCTTTCACCCCTGAGGGTAGGTGGGTGGATGTGGTAGAGAGCCTTCCTGTGAAGAAGGAAGCTGTGAAGGTAGGGCAGATAAGAATTTTTCCCTTCTGGCTTGCTATCTGTTTTATATTGGAATTTATCTGAGGAAAACAGAGGTTTTCAGAAGATCTTTGAGATCACATTTATCAGGGTTAGTATACAAAGAAGAAATGATCTTTAAGGAAATTGCTGCTTAGAAATATCTGACTTAAAAAGAAAAAAAAACCCAAAAAACAACAAGAACAACAAAACCCAAAACAACAACAAATATGTTAAATGAACACAAAGATTTTGATTTTTTTGTCAAAATGAGAAACAATGGTAGTTTGGATTTATCTTTTTCTTGATCTCAAAGGCTGTTAGTATGATGACTTTATTTTAATATTGGCATTTACTGTCAGCAAGGAAAGGATATTGATGAAAAATTGCACTGAGCAAAATAAAGCAAGGAAAATGAGGGAAGATATTCATGTTGAGCAGCTCTTTGTTATTTCTCTGCTATTGTCATCATCTTGAAAGTAATGATTCCCTATTGTCTGAAAAAATGTACAGATCTGTAGGTGACAGCCAAAGCAGCAGAAACCTGAATTTACCTAATTTTTTATTCAAAAGCACTTTCCTTATGTCCGTGTGTGTTCCTGAAATTTGCTCATTGTGATTTTGTGCAAATGAGAAAAGAGCTCTTTATATGTTACACAAAATCATTCTGTCTTAAGAACTCTTGAGATTCTTAACCAGTATTAGAAACTCACAGGATTATGTTTACATACCTGACCAAGAATACCAATTTTCTACCAGAGCACTAACAAATGATTAATTATTGTTGCTGTTACATTAAAATGAGTGTGGTGACCATGTTTTGGTAATCAGGTGTGGGTAGGGGTCCTTAAAAAAAAGAAAATAGTCCTTATGTAATACTAGATTATAGAAATCACATTCTTGATAATAGCTAGATCCAGAGCAGAACCTTTCTTGTTCAACAACTGGGTAGTTTTGCAAGTCTGACAGATGACATCTTCAGAGCCTTTTCCTCACCTGGAGTAATTAAAGCAAAGCCTAAAGCACATGTGTGGGTAGCTCAGGGGGTTGACAGTTGTGTCATTGTCATTGAGGGAGGTGATTCTCCCCTTCTACTCCACTCTCGTGAGACCTCACCTGGAGCACTGTGTCCAATTCTGGAGCCCCTGTTGCAGGAAGGATCTGGAGGTGCTGAAACATGTCCAGAGAAGAGCCATGAGGATGATCAGAGGGCTGGAGCACCTCTCCTATGAGGACAGACTGGGGCTATTCTGGAGAAGAGAAGGCTCCCAGGAGACCTTATTGTGACCTTCCATTATCTAAAGGGGGCCAACAAGAAAGCTGATGAGGGACTTTTTAGGGTATCAGGTAATGATAGGACTAGGGGGAGTGGAACAAAAATAGAAATGGGTAGATTCAGATTGGATGTTAGGAAGAAGTTCTTCACCATGAAGGTGGTGAGACACTGGAACAGCTTACCCAGGGAGGTGGTAGAAGCTCCATCCCTGGAGGTTTTTAAGGCCAGGCTGGATGTGGCTATGAGCAACCTGCTCTAGTGTGAGGTGTCCCTGTCCATGGCAGGGGGGTTGGAACTGGATGATCCTTGAGGTCCCTTCCATCCTTAACAGTTCTATGATTAATTCCCAAATTCCCAACCACAATTGTATTTATTTTTGTGAAAATGGGGTTGGGATTTTAAATCCCTTGTTATGAGAGCAATTCTAATCCTAATCTGATCCCTGTCTTGTCCTATCTAGGGTGCTTTTTCTGCCCATTAGCAAAGTCATTACCAGGCAAGTGTTGCGTTACTAGGTGGTACAATGGTGACTCTTGAACTACCACTCTGTTCTTCCCAAACATTGTATGCGTCTGTTTTTTCTAGTTATGAGGCATAGTAAGTGATAACAAAAATAGTCTAAGTCTAGATCAGTGGATCTCATCACCAAATAAGGCCATGAAGACGATCAAAGTGCTGGAGAAAAACTGAAGAAGTTGAGATCTTTTCAACCTGGAGAAGAAGAGGCTCATAGGAAACCTCATCACAGTATTCCAGTACTTAAAATGTGGCCGCAGTCTGAATGGAGGTTCTCTCTTCCTATGGAGACACATGGAGAGCACAAAGGGCAACAGGAGAGGTCTCATCTTAAGACCAAAAATTTTCAGAGTGAGAACAGTTGATCACTGAAGCAACTGTGTCAGGGATATGGTTGAGTCTCCATCACTGCAATTTTTCAGGTTGCAGCTGGACAGTATGCTAGAAAATCTCATCTAGATTCCCTTTTCCAGGAAAAGTTGAATCAGTTGGCCTTTCAAAGTCTGTTCCAGCCTGCGCTGTTCTATGATTCTATCTCACACCATTACAATTTATTGCTCTCTTTCCTTTCATGGAGTTGTGGAAACAATCTGGTACTCTGTATGACTTCACAGTTTGATGCCTTCCTAAACCCATTCAATAAACCTGTCTTTTCAGTAAGTTTCTTTAGACCTATCAACACACATGTTCGTTTGTAATCTCTTTGGCCCAGCTCCTTCTAATCTCTTTTCTGCTTTGTATAACCTTCCCACCCACAACTCCTAGAAAGAAAACTGTGGTTTGGGTACAACATTTCTTAGGAATTTATTTCTAAAAATATGAGAGAAAATATGTGTATAGTAGATAGCAGTCTTGTGGATCTGATCTTTAGTTACCATGACTACATTGGTTGATCCTGCGTTGTTGGTTTGGTTTTGGGTGGGTTTTTTGTTTGTGGTTTGTTTTTTTTTTTTTCCCTGACAAATATCTTCTCTGAGTTGTGGACATACTTAATTTGTGAAATACTTCAGGTCTGAGTGCATGTGTATTAGACAGAGTAGGAGTTTGCAAAAGAGAAAAACAGTTCTTTCAAAATTACATTGGCAATTATTGCTATTCTCATGAAAGTTATTTGAAAAGTTGGCACTTGTGCTGAAATTTATAGTCAACCTTTCAACATCAGCCTACTGACACTGAACATCTATTGGTTTGTCTATGGACAGTTGAGTCATAGTGCAAATGTGTAAATAAAGAAGTAACTGAATTAGTCCATAAGTCATGACTGAACAGACTTCATAATGAGATAACTCTAGACCTTCAGGATATGGTGAACTATATACGTAGAGGTGCAGTGTTATCTCATTACAACACACAAGAATATCATGCTCTGAGGCATAGATTTATACTGCAACACATCCCTGCCTCAGGCCTGTTTTGAGATACAAGGTGAAAGGACAAGTAGCTTTAAAACTTGAGAAGCAGACTCCTTTTACAGTAGCTGCGTGTGTAACATGCTGTTATATTCAATGGCTTATTGAGTGTGTTAATTGCAAGCAATAAGGCTGAAAAAATGATGTTCTAATGAATAGCTTCCCCTGCAACCAATGGCATTTGAAGTATTTTCAGAAAGCAGACAGGAACTCCAAAGAAATGAATTCCAATTGCATTTGGGGACTCAAATGTCTGCTGTTCTAAAGTTGCTGCTACAGTAATATTACTGTGGCATATTCAGTCAGTTAGAGCAGCAGCTTAAATGTTGCTGCTTTTCTTCTCATGAAGAGAGAGGTTAGCAAATACAGTTGCCCCATCTACTTAATCTCTGCTAAGGATAAACCTGTGGCAGACTCTTCATTCTGGGAATGAAGAGTTTAATGCTGTGATTTGGCTGGTCCCTGTTTTTAGTGTAGTGTAAACCCAAGGTAGCCCAGTAGAATTATTGAAGTGATGTCTGTAAAATCAATTGCTGTGACAGAGCATCAAATCTGCTGTAGTGGCCTTTAATTTTTCTTCACAAAGTTCGAGCAGAAAGGTGAAAGAATGTAAATAAATCACTATTGGGTGTAAGAAAGAGAAATAATGATTATTCTAAACTATTCCCTTGGAGGGAATGGTCTCTGAAGAGTCAGTTCCCAAAACAAAGATTGGGGAGTTCTCTTGGCAATGCTAACAGAGTGCTCTCTGCTCTTCTCTTCTGGCTTCTGCTTCAGCATTTGGCCTTGGCTAAGTTCTCAAACATAATTCTTTTTGCTCCATGTTTTTTAATCCCCCATTGCCTGCTAGCTCTGGGAAGGGGAGTGAAAAAAGGCAGGGCCCCTCTGGAGCCAGGGGGCTTTGTTGTGTTTTTCTGTTAATTATACATATTTATAAATGTTGTGAATAGTATACATTTGTACATATTAATTGCATTTCACTATAGATTATAATTTTTCTTGTAAATACAGCCTTCATTTGCTTCTGAACTGAGCTAGTCTGGAGTTGTTATTGTGGGAAGGGAATTTCAGCCCATCACACATTAATTTGGTGCCCAACGTGGGGCTGGCAGATCTGCAGTGGGAAACTCTCTCTCCTTTGAAAAAAAGTGTGAATATATTAGAGACTGATCTTGGTGCTGGAGAAATTTCACCCACAGATATATTACTAGAAGTTACCATGGTTACAATGAGGTATAAAAGTAACTTTCAAAGTCAGTGATAGGGAATTCATGGCAAAATAAATCTTGAGTGCTTCATTACTGGATGAGGAACTTAGTGCCATGGTTTAGTTGATTAGATGGTGCTGGGTGATAGGTTGGACTTGGTGATTTGAAGGTCTTTTCCAATCTGGTTAATTCTGTGATTAAGCAGACAAAAGAACTGAATTGTTTTTTAAATTGAAAACTGCAAAGTAGGAGTGACTAATAGTGGTTCAAAGAAGAGAAACCTGGTAGAAGAGAAATGTAATGAGGTCATTGCAGTTAAAGAGGAGGTGGTCAGTGACCTGCTATGCCACTTAGATGCACACAAAATTATGGAGGCGAATGGGTTTCACCCAAGAGCACTGCAAGAGTTGGCAGATGTGCTTGCCAAGCCACTTTCCATTACTTACCAGAAGTTCTGGCTATCTAGGGAGGTCCCAGTGGACTGGAAGGTAGCAAGTGTGACACCCATCTATAAGAAAGGCCGAAAGGAAGATCAGGGCAACTATAGGCCTGTCAGTCTGACCTTGGTGCCAGGGAAAGTCATGGAACAGATGATCTTGACTGCCATTATGCACTATATATAGGACAGACAAGGGGTCAGGCTCAGTCAGGATTGGGTTTATGAAAGGCAAGTCCTATTTGATGAACCTGATCTTCTTCTATGACAAGAATAGAATCCACAGCTTAATGGCTGTGGATATTATCTACCTGGACTTCTGTAAAGCCTTCTCATGGAATTCTCAAGAAATAGCTGGTGCTTGTGGCTCTGCTGGATAAGACACTGGCTGGACAGTCAGGCCCAAAGAGTGGTGATCAGTGGAGTTAAATACAGCTCTTGGCCAGTCACAAGTGGTGTTCCTCATGGCTCAGTATTAGGAATACTTCTGTTTAACATCTTTGTCAGTGATATTGATTAGGTAGAGTGCGCCATTAGTAAATTTGCAAATGATACCCACTTAGGTGGGAGCATTGGTCTGCTTGAGGGTAGGGGAACTCTACAGGGAGACGTAGATTGGATAAATAGGCTGAGGTCAAGGATTCAACAAGGCCAAGTGCCAGGTCCTGCACTTGGGTCACAACAACCCCAAGCAACACTACAGGCTTGGGGAAGTGTGGCTGGAAAGCTGTCTGGCAGAAAGGGACCTGGGGGTTCTAATAGACAAGCAGCTGAATATGAGCAAGCAGTGTGCCCAGGTGGCCAAGAAAGCCAAAGGCATCCTGGCCTGTATCAGAAATAGTATGACCAGCAGGAGTAGGGACGTGATTGTTCCCCTGTACTTGGCATTGGTGGGACCACACCTTGACTACTGTGTTCGGCTTTGGGCACCTCAGTACGAGAAAGACATTGAGGCACTAGAGCTGGTGCAAAGGAGAGCAACTAAGCTGGTGAAGGGCTGGGAGAATAAATCTTAAAAGGAGTGGCTGAGGGAACAGGGATTGTTTAATTTGAGGAAGAGGGAGGTGAGGGGAGACCTAATCACCCCCTACAATTACCTGAAAGGACGGTATGGAAAGCTGGGTGCTGGTCTCTTCTTACAGGTAATTAGTGATACAACAACAGGGAATGGTCTCAAGCTGCACCAGGGCAGGTTTAGGTTAGACACTAGGAAAAAAATTTTCAGTGAAAGAGTGGTCAGGCATTGGAATGGGCTGCCCAGGGGGGTGGTTGAGTCACCATCCCTGGATGCATTTAAAGGTCGTTTACATGTGGCACTTAGTGACATGGTTTAGTGGCAAACTTAATAGAGTAGGGTTAATGGTTGGACCTGAAGATCTCAAGGGTGTCTTCCAACCTGAATGATTCTATGATGATGTAATTTGTTATTATTTCTCTGCTTGTATGTCTCTGGCATGGGGTGGCCCAAAGGATGTTGCACAAAGAAATTGTGTCCTAAGGAACTTCAGGCCAACACCATAAAGAAGGTCTAGCTAGGGACCTGACAAAGTTAATTGATGAGGACAGATCTATGGAAAACATCATAATACTAATTTTATAGTTGCTGTGCTGGGCTTCCCATAGGTCATCTCTGTGTACTTCATGGCTGGCCCAATCGCAGAGCACTTACAGCACTGTGCTAAAAAGATCTGCCATAAATAATGTGTATTGAAAAAGTAATAATGTGGTGGGGGAATTTTATGTTCTGCTTTCCCAGTGGCTGTCTTGCCTTCACCTTTGGGGATGGTATTTTATCTCCATTTTCAGTAAGGATGGTAATAATTTAATTTGGGAGCTGTATCAAGATTGCCCTTAATCTCTGTGTCAACCTCATTGTGATCTGACTTTACTTCTTCTTTATGTGGCTGAAAAGTCTTTTGTTATTTGGTCTCATCGTTGTTGCTGTATCTTGCTCATTTTAATTCTGTGGACACTCATCTTGACCTCTGAGACACAACATTCTTCCTTGACCAGTTGCCTTTTTTCCTTTCCTTACAGTCTTTCCATACTGGACAAATAATGAACAGCAAAGAACAATGAAATTACCAAGGCTGAGGCTTCCTCCTCAGAAGGATTCTGGGGGAGCCCTGAATGTCATAGAACAGCATGGTGAAACATAAAAATCACAGATAAGTTTCTGTTGACATTCTTTCGCTGTTACAAATAAGCTGCCATGAGGAAAAGAGAAAACTGACAACGGGTAGCTGGAAAATGTATTTATTCCTACTGGGGAAAATGGGGATGTCACACTTCCTCTTTCAGCCTTTTTCTGAGCAAAATTGCAGTCAAGGTATTCAGCTCAATTTCCATTATAGAAATAGAAATCAATTGTCAGATTAAAAACTTTCTGATTAACACAAAATTATTTCCCCTAAGTTTTCTGGTTTGCTATATTGTCTGCATTTGAATTTTTCCCTCACTTTCAACACCTCCTGTCACCGATTCCGGATATTATGCAGCTGCTTTCTTCCAGTTGGAAGGGGAGAGTGGAAGAAAAGGTAGATGGAAAAACTGAGGGTAAGTTTTCTTTCATTCACAGGCTTTCTCTCCCAGAATATTTTCTATTATTGCACTAAATAGCAGAAATCTAAGTCATAACAAAGAAGTGTGTCGGGAAAAAAAAAAAAGAAATGAGAAAATTGAAGTGATTGCTTTTGTGATAATTGAAAAAAAAAATTCAGACAGAACAATGCTCATCTTTGATGGTCTTATTTCTCTGGAAGAGTCTCTTATATTGACTTAATGATATCCATTGGAATTGAAACAACAGTGTCTACACAAGGGACTTACCCTGTTTAATTGCATCTGTTGAAAGTGATTCAATATTTTTTTTTTTTTTGGCAGAGACAAACATAGGGAGATGAAGAAAATAAATGGCTATTTTTATGTGGTGAAATAAAGGGAGGAAGCAAAGCAAACAACTTATGGCACTGAAATGCCATATTATTATATCTAGGAAACCATGACCAAAAGATGCTAATTTGTCTCAACTCACTCACTGTGAGGGCTCCCTTTGATCCTCCTGCCTTTCTTAGATTGTGATGTTCTCACATTTTAATGCAGTATCATTTGACATTGAGATGCAGGGAAAATTGTCCAGTAAACAGCTTTCTTGTACTGATTCGGAGCTTGTGAGAAAGATTATAGCACGAGCTGGAGCCTGCCACAAGAGAAATGGATTATTACTCTGGGAACACTTACATCAAGGAGGGCCCTTTTACAGCTGAAAGAGGCAACCTTTTACAAAGAGCTATGTTCTGTGAACTCCTTGTCAGCTTGCTGAAAGTGCTAACTCACAGCATAGGGGTCATTCCTCCCTAGAAATAAGCGAGAAAAACCTTAGCGTGCTATTTGTGACTTCTTCTCCTTGAATTTAAAGATGTTTTCTACCAAATGACATCAAAGAAAAAAAAAAAGACCCTAAAAATCAAATTTAATGAGACAGATGATTTAGGGAGGCATAAGAAAAGGGGTGGCTTAAAAGACATTAATGCTATGCTCACAGTAGCTTAAGCCTTCAACGAGCCAGGCTGTGTGATTTGGATAAAACGGGAGTGGTGGCATTTTCCAACTGAATTCAAGTTCTGATAAAACTCAGAGCTGTGTAACAAGAGTCTCTGTGGGTTTCCCCACCCTGAAATCTTGCTTTTCTCCCTATCAGTTTCAGTGCTATGATAAAAATGAAAAGCCTCACAAGGGAACATTTTAAATTTTGGTTTTGAAGGATTTTTTATTTTTCTTTTTTAAGTCAAAGAGAACTATAGAATAAATTATTACAAGGACATTAAAAGGATTTCATTTCCTTGAGCATACATATGCATTCTGCTGCAGCATGTCCTCTCCCTCCCAGTGTAGCCATTGATCCACAGCTTTTATAATGAACTCTAATAACAACTCTATTACTGCACGGCTCCTGATTGGCTCAGACACCCACAAAATTAGCTACAAAGAAGCCAGCCTGTCAATATTAATTCCACCACAGAGATTACTTGTTATGGTAGAACAAAGGTGTTTTGGCTCGAGCTGAACAACTTAACTCCTTGTCTCATAAAATTTAAGCTGCTATTGATCGCCTTCCTCTATTGTGCTGAAGGATTAAAAAACACCCAGGCCCGTGCGCGCACACACGCAGGCAGACACCGGCGCGCTGAATCACTCTGATGCATTCCCCTCAACCACAAGCCGCCCCCTTCCTTCCCTTCCCCTTCTTCTCCCCTCCCTGTCTGCTAAGAATCATTCAGTAACATGAAGCAAATTAAATCAATGAATTCATCCTAGCAGATGGGTGCTTTAACAGTCAGTTAGCCTTTAGATAATTGAGGCGTTGACTCCGGAATCATAAAATGGATGGCTCGTTTGTACATTTTACTGAAATAGATCACCGAGGTTAAATAAATGAAATCCCATTTGTCAGGCGGTAATAAATGGCCTCCCCTTCTGCAAACAGCTCTGTTTGGCCTAATAAATACAGGGATGTTACAGTGCTCCTCCCTTGATAGGGTTATGGCTTAATGAAATGGTCTTTCCTCTGCTTGTTTTTGCCTCCTCCTGCACCGTGTGATAAGTAGCGAACCAACGAAGCTTGTAATTACAATCTTACAGAGAACCCAGCCAATCTGTATATAAATCTCACCATCCAATTACAAGATGTAATAATTTTGCAGTCAAGCTGGTAATGAGGTCTAATACTCATGCATGTGATAATCCCCCCTGGATGCTGACTCTATCAGATGTTAGCTTTGTAATTATACTGGCAGAAAATCATTATTTCATGTTCAGCAGAAAAATGAGGTTGGTGGGAAGTTAATTTTCTCTATGCTCTGTGAAGCATAGACAAAATTTTAATGATTTAATCATTATGGTTATCCCTTTTGCAATTGACCCACGTTACTTCTGTAGAAACATTGGCACATTTAAAAGTCCCTGTTACCCGATAAAGCTTGCCAGGTATGCAGCTTTTAATGTAAGAATAACCGTATACAATTAAACTATTAACCTGCTTGATAGGGGAAAAAATCCATAGTTTTTATGTTTTCATTATTTACACATGGGATCCAAAGGAATGTTTCTGTCCAGTCCACACTGTGATAAAAAAGAAAAGACTCTTAAATAAAGAAAAAAGAAAAATGCTATAATTAGGATGTAAGCTCTCAGAACAAAACAGCAGGTTCACAGTGTTCACAATGGTGTTTTAGCAGCTCAGTAATCTTTTGTTCCTTTCCAGTGTAGGAGACATTCATAAGATGTTATACCTCCACACAAAGAGTTTATAATGCATGATCAGCATTTTCACAAGAAATAGTTTAAGGGAATAGCTTGTGATACATAATTATTTTTTTCTGTTCTCAATTTTTTTTTTTTTTGGGTGGTTACTTCAGTTTGTCCAGCCCACAAAGCGGAAGGATGCATAATAATAGAGAAGTCACAACACTGAGATGGGAGAGTGGGAAAATAGCAGCACAAACCAAAAATACAGGGAAGTAAGCAGGCAGGGAATAATTGCATATCGAAAATTTAGAACAACTAAGATATTTAACACTAAATTACCTCAAAAAAAAAAAATTAAGTAAATGAAAATATCACCAAATTCTTTTGAGCTGGGACTTCATCAAAAGATTGGAAGACATGTATCCAAATAGTACTTCAGACACTTCCAAAATCACTTAGGTTTGTAAGATTAATTCTGCTATTTCTAACTTCTGATTCTGTGCCATAGTGTTCATTTACTGGCTGATACCACAAATCTATATGCATGTTTGTGTGTGTATGAATGTATATGTATATAAATATGTGGATATACACTCTGTTTCTCTAAGTCAGACATTTTTTAAAAGTTCTTTGAATTTTGTCTTCTGGAAATTTCTTTATACTTCCATTTGAAAAAGCAGCAAAATTAGGACCTGTGTTATGCTTCAGTTGATGACTTTCGGGTAGGCTTCATCTGGTATACCTGGAAGCTTACCAAACCAGCACCTAACTGGTAGATGAAATATGTAAAAGATACCCTCATATTTGATTCCTGCTAGGCTTACAAGGAGACTTTTGTCTCAAGACAAAAGCAGTTACATGTAAGACCCAGAGAGTGACCTGCAGATAGGCAGGAATCTTCTGAGCCCTTGGGATGAGGCTGGTTGCATCTAACTTCCATACCCTGAGCGAGCCATGTGGAGCCCCTTTGCAGCCAGGGAGTGCACCAGAACTGAAGCATCTCCTTTTGGATAAGGTGGTCTCTATCCAAGGAGTGCCTTTTTGTCCATCCATTGGCAATAAAAAGTAAATATTCTAGTAGTTTAGGTGTTGATGACTACACTGTAGGCCTCAAAGATGAGTTGAAATAAACTCTACCCTTACCTCCTTCATGGATCCAACCCAAAGTGGCTCTGGAGAAGGCCTGGGGTCTATCATGTATTATGTATTAAACTCTTAATCTAGTGATATAAAAAAGGCAACTTGACAGACACGAATCCTGATCTAATTATAGTTCTCAGCCTTAAAACAGGATTATTTTTTAATGAGTCCTGTGACTCAAAGCACACATATATATATTTAGACAATTTATCAAACCTCTTAAGAAGAAAATCCTGACATTAGCTATGGTGATTCCACTGGTACTCCACACGTTTTCTTCCTGCAGGATGGTGATGAGGAATGCAGATAACCTAAAATTAATTAACTTATTAAGAAGCAATGAAGACTAAGGGACTTGAAGAGGAACATAATACACCAGTCAAATGGATAGTCATTTGCTGACAAAACTATTGGTTGTAACGTGTTGGATGGAGGAACTTGAAATACTTAATGCCTTACTGGATATTTTACATATATATATATATGTATATAAAAAGCTATTTATATTTATAACTATATATTTATATAGATGTATATATTATATATTATATTATTATATGTCATATTATTACAAATTATTATTATATATTATATTATTACATATATATTATATCTATCTCTATATAATATATAACATATATAATACTGGATATATACTGAATCTGTAGAAAGATGAGGGTATTATTGCAGCAGCTGAGTCCAAAGTAATAAAAAATGAAAAGAAAATATTAGACTAAGAACACAGAAAATAAAATATGAAATGCCATTTAAGTCAAAGGCCTTTCCTTTTCTGGAAGATTGCATTCTTTTCATGCCATGTCAGTCAGGGTTGACATCTTGCACAAATTTCATCATGAGTTTGCCATGTTTTGAGGGAGAAGGGTTGGATTTATACGGATTCTTGGAAGTGATGGTTTTGGGTAATGTTTCTACACTTCCTTAAAAAGAAAAAAAAGCATACAAAATTCTATCAGTTTGTTCCATGAACAGTAGTGCTGTTGCAATGTGGCTTCCTAAAGATGAGTGTCCTGCACTTTTTTCTTTCTTACATTTCAGAGACCCTCCTTGCCTTCATATGCCCTCATCTGGTTGACCCAGTGATCCACTTGGTAGGCAAGTAGTAGAGTACACAACAACTAGCCTGCAGCAATGTGTTTGCTGAAGAGATGGCAAGTGTGCATCTGTTGTCAAGCCAGCCATTTTTGATCCTGCAAAATGGGTGTGGACACAAATGTTTACCTGTGTTTTTTCTGGGAATTTAAAATGGAGTGTACAAAACTGATAAAATTGGCTTTTCTGTCTGAAATATGTTTTTACTATCAGGTAGATATGTGTTTTTGTTTTTTTTTTTTTTTGCAAGACACTAAGATGTAGAGGTAAACCTCTTGTTTTGAACTCATGCCATGAAAAGATCTTAACTTTTTGTTTAGCCAGCTAGACAGTTTTCTCACAGAGGTATAACTGGGATTAAATGTCAAGTAAGTTTTACTGCTGACTACAGAACAGCTGGACAAGACTGTATTTTTGTAGCATAATTTGAGTTACAGACTGCAAACAGAGAGAGTCTGGGAGCTCTTGGGTTAAGAAATTGAATTTAAATCCAGTAGAATAATTTAAGTATTGCATAGGTGTGGTGATATTCTAGAGGGTAGATGTTGGTTATACTTCTTTAATTTTCCATGTGAAGTGTTGAAGAGATGAACTTGTCTTGCAGGACTGCAAGCCAATCTTTGCTACTCAGCAAATTATAAGAAGCAGAATTGGTAACTCAGCTTCTCACCTAAATTCAGCAAAAAAATGTTTCTATCTCATCTTAATCTCTCTGAAAATAACACAGAAGTTATGCAGAGAGTGGTTGTGTCTAAAATCCAGCATGTTTGTGTGTTTGCATACAGCCTGCAGCAATGGTTGTTGTGTGGTCTAGCCTTTGGATCTCTTGGAGCTTTCTGATGATTCTTCCCATGGCAGAGGGGGACATGTCTGGAAGACTCACAGTTCCTGAGGTTATACACACCACTTGGAAGGTGAACTGTGTATAAATTTGGGGCCTAGTTTGTTAACCTAGAGGTGATTCACTGAGAGAGAACAAACCTATACAAAAAGGGGCCATGACTGAGTGCTGGGATGTGAGAAAATAGCAGCTGTCCCCTTCTTAGTTGCTCTTAGCACAGTCTCTTCTTGCATTCCCTAATATTGACTCACCTTTCCTCAACTTGACAGCTCTGGCATTTTCCTTGAGTGCCATAATCTCCCAAGTGTCAGCCAATGATCTTCCCTTAGTCACATCCAGTCATGTTCACCTCCTGTTTCAATATGGACTTCACCTTTGAACAGTGTAGAGCAAGTCCCTGCTCATCCACTTTGCAGGGGAAGCAGTGTCTGGACTTTGCCTTGCACATCCACCTTGTCTTTGTGTTAAAGTTCTCTCTTTCTGGGAACCTAACTGCAGCCAAGCCACAGAAGTGGAAACGTAGCATTCAAAATTCTGGAAACTCTCTGTGAGGCAGCCTTTGATTTTTGTATGGGTTTGCAAGAGATCAGCATAATTCTGTTTGAGCATAGAATCAGAATTGTTTTGGTTGGAAAAGACTTCCAAGATCATCAGGTCCAACCATTATCTAACTCTAGCAAGTCTGGTGCTAAACTATATACCCTAACAGAGACTGTGGAGACTCCATCTCTGGAGCCATTCAAAACACTCCAGGATCTGTTCCTGTGTGATTTATTCTAGGTGATCCTAATCTAGCAAGGGGCTTGAACTGGGTGATCTTCAGGGGTCCTTTTCAATCCCTACCATTCTGTGATTCTGTGAAGAGTGAGTCCTGGGGAACACAACTAGTGACTGGTAATCAATTGCATTTAACTCTCTTCACCACAACTCCCTGAGCCAGGACATCCAGACAGTTTTTTTACCCAGTGAGTTGTGCACACGTCCAAGCCATGAGCAGCCACTTTCTCCAGGAGGATGCTGAGGAAGACAGTGTCAAATGCTTCACTGAAGTCCAGGCACACAACATCCATAGCCTTCCCTTCATCCACTGAGCAGGTTACCTTGTTGTAGATGGATGATTCATCGAGCAGGATTATATATTCCACTGAACAAATCCAATCCTTACAAGAATTTCCAGGTCCAGCCACGGCATCTTTTGACCCAATGAAACTGAATATAAAATTCCTAGTGTATTTTGTGCAGAAAATAGGCAATCCTTTTGTGATGTGAGACGATACCAGTGCCTCACATGAAGGGTTTAATTTATAAAAAGGCAGTAGCTCTTAGTAGTTGCTAGGTAACCTTGACCTTTGCCCAAAGGCTATGCTCTGCCAAGGAGGGTGTTTCAGCAGAGGTAATGATTCTGTCTGGGATTTAGTCAACACATTGGTAGTAACATATTCTGCAGAGAATTTGAGAGGATGTAGTTTTGGACCAAACTGTCATCTTCCACCCATCCTACTCTTCCATTCATATTTCTCTCTTTTCTTTAAAAAAATAAAAGGCAGAGGAACAAAACTTCTCTAATTCGCCTGTGAAACCCTGTTACTACAGTTGTAAGAACTATCTGTCCTCTGCAGACTGGGCACTTAAAATGTGAATGACTGTTTTGTACCTGTGACAAATTGTAGTTGTGAAGCCTTCTCCTCAGCGTAATAAATAAAAATAATAATTAAAAAAAAAAGGAATATGCCCATTTCCAAGGTTACAGGGTGGTTGTTGAAACCTCTTTTCTTTAGAATGTGTGAACTTCACACATTCATATATTAGAATGTGTAGAACTTCATTAAGCAATGAATTTTTAGGTGAGGTTTATTTTTGTCTCTGATGATACATCAGCATTTTTTCTTCTGTATTAGAATCAGAGAATCGTAGAATAGCAGGTTAGGAGGGACCTCAAGGATCGTCTAGTCCAGCCTCTCTTTCTAAGTTTTTTTTTTTTTTCTTCTCAGCAAGATCATTTTTAAGAGTTATTTATTGCCTCTGTGTTTTGTTGCCTTATTTTTTAAAGAGAAAAGGAAAAAAAATATTTGAAGATATGTGTATTTTCCACATGCACACCCAAATGATTTGTAAGTTGATGAGACAACTTTAATGACAAGTAGTGTATTTAGTTCTGTGTAATTTAGAAAAATTACTATCTTCTTTTAAAAAAGCAAAAAAAAAAAAACACAAAAAAAACCACTAAAACCCAAAACAAAACCCAAAAGCCCCAAAACTTAGAGAAAGGTGTATAGAATGCATCCTTATGGGCCAGGGTAACTTACATGACAACTTGTTAAATCGATTTTATGCTTCTTTTCGATCTGCTATTCAGTTTTTTTAAGTGCAGATACCATGGCAACCCCCTCTCTCATATGGAATGTATGCTTCTTTAGAGATAAAGAGCAAGTACATGCAAAGATGGAACAGGATGACATGTAAACTTTTTTTTTTATTTTTTTTTAATATATTCACACTTCTCTGGGTGAAAATATATGCCAGAGAAACGCGAAGCTTTCCTTTCAGCTGCAGTGTGTTTTATTAAGCAATCCTATTTTGTACAGTGCAATTAATTAATCTTTAGCTTATTTCAGAAATAAAATAGGAGAGTGCACCCTATGCTCCTATATGTATGTGTATATATGTCCATATATATGCAGCTAAAGAATTATTGTTCAGCTCTCTAAATTTGTTTTAGTGTAAAATAACTCCTTAAATACTGACGCTGATGTCTATAATTTTTTATTCCTTATTATTCCTTAATGGTAAGAATGTAGCACAATTATTTGGTTTTGTGGGATTTTTTTTTTATGAAGGAGCTGTGTAGCTATTAGGACTAATTATTTTGTGAAGAAAAGATAGAACACAGCTGAAGTATCGGTTCTGAGAAAAAGCAAGAGGACCTGTACGTACATGGCAGTTACTAATTGTATCAGAATTTTCAAAAGAAGGGTAGTATTTTAGATTTCTCAATTGGCTTTCTACGTAATTGACTTCACAGGAGTCTACTGGGGCACAGCATATTTGAAAATCTGCTCTCTTATTCAGAATGTTTTAGAAAGAGTTGAATTTAGGTTGTGAGACTTTGTTCCATCCAAAACAAGAAAATTGGTCAAGGAAATTGACATTTCTTGTCATCAATCCCAGTTTCCTTCTGTATTCCACACTTTGGGTAGAGACAGGATTATACTTGAAATTTCAGCATCTTAATGCTCTTTTTATTTTTGCATACAAGCCTGGTTTTCTGATTCAAGACCCGAAATACCAGTATTGCATCTACCAGCACAAGATGCACACTCATTTCAGGTTCCTGAATGAGTTGGTTTAAGAGAGAAATTGAAACATTTTTTTTTTTTAGGATTTAAAAGCACCCTACTGAATCTGAAACCCTTGCTGTTCTGAACCTCAGTTTTGGCATTCCCACCCAGAAACCCCCAACCAATTACTCTCTCTCTTGTGTGATCCTGTTGATTATACAGATGACTCACATGCTTGGAGCACTGAAGGAAGGTAAGATGTAGGGTCCATTGTGCTTTTTCCATCTTAAACATCATTAGTACTGGCATTTGAGTATCTTCTAAAATGCCATTACTTACATCAAGCAAACACACATGCATCATCTATCTCATATTTAAAGACTTGATTTTGCTTCATTTTTGACACAGGTACTACTACTGTTTGAGTGCTGCTCCCCACTTCCATCTGCCTTTGTTATGGTAGTATTTTCACTTGTTGGCATTAAGTTTTGCCAGCTTACATTTGTTTTTGAAAGCTTAGTAGGTTTGAAAGTTTATTTTGTTTTTTTATGAGCTTGCAAATGTCTGTCAAACTGGTCTATCAAATATGCTTGTGGCTGCAAATCTCGCAGGAAAAGACTTTACATGAGAGACTGACTACAAATAATCAATGGAAATAGAGGCTTTTCTTTTCTTCACACCTTTCTGCTGGCATTAACTCCCATTAAAATAGGAATCTCATTGATGGTGTTAGGATGTACGGCAGACATCCAAGCATCAAATGAATTCACAGCGGCTTCAAAAAAATAATGAAAACTGCTATTAAAAAGTTAATTCTCTATGTTTGGCTTATAAATAAGTCTCTGTTTATGTTTAAAAGGACTGGATACTGGAGTTCATGTTCACAATGGTTTTCCTATGTTGAAATCAATTTGCCTGCATCAACCACTTATGCTTTAACAAGGAAGTAATGCGAGGGTGAGAAAAACTATGGCATATTGGGATGTTCCTCTGAGTGCTATTCCCTGAGGCAGCTGCTGGAGAGTATTGAAGGAGGCTAAATCAACATTGCTTACTTTTTTTCTTCTTTTTTTTCCTTTTTTTTCCCCCCCAGGGACCAAATGTGCAACCTCTGTGATGCAAATTACATTTAAGCAGCTTCGAAGGACTGAATATGGATTGGTGTTTTGGTGAGCCTGGATCTCTCTCTGTGGCCAGAGAACAGTTTGTCTCTATGTTACAAGGCCAATTGTGATTTTATTTGTATGTTAAAAAAAAAAAGAAAAAAAAAAGAGTCTGGTTTATAATTCTTAATGACAGGTCTGAATTAATTTATTAATTTCAGTTTAGTTTTAATGAAGTGACTTCTTTCAAAGTAAGTGTTGAAATCCAAGATAAATGAAAACTCTCAACAAAGACATATGAAGGGTTAACTTTAGTCAAAATACATTCATTAAAATACTCTCCAAACAAGCACATTATATATGTAGATAGCACACCTTGTAGCTTCCCAGCTCTGAGTTACTCACTAACTACAAATATTTAAAAATGTGTTTTACCAAAGCTTTCAAATAATGATACCTTCAGGACAATAAATGAATTACAGAAATCTGAAGGTTTCAGGGCTCTGTTTGCTAGGTATCTGCAATTATCAGAGTGAATTTTGTAATGCAGATGTTAGGAGTGCTAAATAGACTGTTAATAGTATGGGAAAAATATTTTTTATTTGCACATTGTAGTGAATATTCAGGAATTAACGACAAAATTAAGGTATATATAGAATATTATATAAATATAACATGTTATATATAAATGTTATATATAAATGTTATATATAAATGTTATAGAATTTATATAGATATAGATATAGATATAGATATAGATAGATATAGATAGATAGATATAGATAGATAGATATAGATATATATAGATATCTTTCTGTTCTACTTTAGAAAAACCTTTTTCCTGGCTTTAATTTTCATTCGTGGTAAACATCTTGTTGCAGTTTTTGCACATACTAAAAAAAAAAAATCAGGTTGGAAACATTTTCCTGAATTAAGCTTTTATTACTTCATTTAATAGCCATGATAATACTTTATTAATTGCAGTTGTTTGTAAAGATTTTTTTTAAATTTGTGCTCAAAAAAAATATTTATGCCTTAAAAAAACACTTTCTCAAATTACACCTTTATTTCCTCCTCATACAGAAATTTTAGATAACAGACTAAACAAGCTCATAGATCCAGATTTGAGGCAAGCAATTGTAAGTATAGGTTTCATGTGAAAAACATTTCAGCAAATAGCCTGATGAGCTTGCCTTATTTTCATTCTTGGCATTACTACAAAACCTCATATGATTTGTACTTTATTTTAAGGAAAGACCCAGAAGTAATAAAAAAAAAAATCCCAGCAAACAAAAGTCTACCACCACCACCACCACCAAAATGCTTTTGAAGAACTTTTGTGTTAAGATGTACATATCATATAAACTAGTGCAATTTTTTTCCTTTATTTCCCTGTGGCTTCTAGCAGGGGGGGACATGATGAGAAAAAAAAAAAAAACAAACCAAACCTAAGCCCACCAAAACCCAAAAAAGAGACAGCACTTAGCATAAAATACAGACTTAAGTCACCAAAAAAGTACATTTTGTCAGAACTTGCCAAGTGAAAGGTTCTGGGAGCTTTTTTTTTTTTTTTTTTTGGCTTTTATCTGTTGTTACATATTTGGTAAAAGGTAATTCTCAGTAACACCACTATGCTTAGTACAGTCAATTCAACTGCTGTTTTAGTCTATTAAATGGAAAATGTGTTAACTGAAAATGGGACTTGTCAATAACAACAATTTAATTATCCAACACATTGTATTTTTGATAGCAGTAAACTGCAGTTTGAAATATTTCCCCTTTCAGGACAAGCATTATTTTGACATAGAGACTTGAATAACCTCCTGATTTGGGAAATGCATGTGAAAAACCTTCCAAGAAATGTACAAGTTCCCATTAACTGTCATTTAAATGTTGCCCATCAAGGAAGTTTGCATCTGATACTGATGCCATGTGCAATTTATTTATTTAAAGTTTCAGTCACACATGGGAAGTTTTGCAGATAGTGTCTTTTCTCGTCTGTTTTTTCCCCCAATTCCTCCCCAAACTTCAATTCTTACTCTCTCGACCCCCCAGTTTGAGTCCTTCTTCTTCTAAAAATATAGATCTAATCAGTAGCATGTTTAACAAGAAGGGATCTTTTATGTATTCTGTGTTAGGACAAGGGAAGCACCGCTGTAGATCACTAGAATAAACAACTCAGGCTGATTCAATTACAATGCCTGGGCCAGGCTTTTATCTGCTGGTGACATCATTTCAATCAAAATGTAAAATAATACAATCCAATAGATGCAAGAAGGAGAGATAGGACACAGACTGCTGCACTTAGTCATTTAATAAAAAAAAAGTGGAAGAAAGCTCTTTCTGACAGGCTGCTAGGACTTCCATTTCCAAAACTCTATTACCTTGTATAATAGTATTCAAAAGAATCGAATGCAGGAAATTGTCTATTACTTTTTATTAGTAGAAGCTGTTATGTAGGATACAGCCTACTGCACTGTTTTTTCTTTGTTCCTTTAATTAACCAAAGCATGAAATCCTTCTATTGGCAAGCACTTGTTCCAAAGCCCCTATTTCCTTCTGTTTTTACTGAAAAGGTGGTTTTTTTTTTTCCTTTTCTTCTTTTCTTTACTCTGAATGTCTTTTTCTTTTTTTTCCTCTTTTTTATACTAAAAAAGTAATTTTTTTCAAGTCACTGTAATCTAAAGTCTATCAGTCACCTTAATGGGCTAGGAGAGGGTAGAATGCAGATACAGTTCCATAGCCACAGAACATTTCTTATAAGAAAGTTTCATATTTGAGATGTGAGGGAGAGTCAGATTGTACCATGTATAGTCTACTGCCAATCTTCAGACCATTTCATTGCCAGCTAAAAATTCATTTTTGATAGTTTCTTATGATAGAAAAAAAACCAAAACAACCCAAAAATAAATTGTTAGGTATTGATTGGATAAATATATGGTGCAAATAAACATATTATTCCTCCAGGCCATATTATTGACCCTATAAGGTTGTCTGTGACAGCACCAGGGCAGGAGTGTGTACATACCATCAATCTGGCCATCCTACAGAATTCTCTTAAATTTTATCAGAGGTAAAAGTAGTAGATCAGCTTCCACTGAGGTGTAATTTCAGTGACTTACGTATCTATAATATAAGAGAAAGCTGATATAAAGGGTAGAACACTAATATACCTTTGGAGAGAATGTATTTAATTGATTTTAATGACTGATTACATATATAATTCAGGCTCACTGCTATTAGGTTCATACAGGTTGTATGACCTTTAGGTGATGTTACTTAATAATGATTTCTATAGCTAAAGTGTGATAGTAGGTCCAGAACAGGATCTTGCTGAAGGCCAGCAATGACTACTACAACAATCACTGAAGCACTCTTCCCACCATGCTTTCCATTTTAGAGTGCCTTATGATGAAGCAAACTGAGTCAAATGGCTAACTGCAGATATTGTCCAAAGAGACATAACTCCTTAAATTAATTTTATCAACATCTTCTTTACTAATGTAATGATTCGCTCTTCCTCTTTAATGTTTACCAGTAGAAAACAGACCTGAAGGGATCTGAGGGCCTTGACAATCTCTAGACCTGTTGACTCTATTGAATTTGAACAACAAAGTGGTGGCAGAGAGCAAGTAAAAGGGTGGCTTCTGTGAGAAGCTGATGGAAGCTTCCCTTATGTCCACTGGAGCCAATGCCAGCTGGCTTCAGGACAGACCTGCCTCTGGCCAAGGCTGAGTGGTAGTGGTGTAACAGTGGTAGTGCTTCTGTCATATTTATGAAGGGGGGGAGGGGTGTGTGGAATGCTGCTCAAGAGTCAGAGGAGTGAAATATGTGAGAGAAAACTTTGCAGACACCAAGGTCAGTGAAGAAGGAGGGGAAGGAGGTGCTTCAGGCACCAAGGCAGAAATTCACCTACAGCCTGTGGTGAAGACCGTGGTGAGGCAAGCTGTACCTCTGTGGCCCAGGGAGGTTATAGTGGAGCAGATCCACCTGCAGTCCATAGAGGACCCCATGCCAGAGCAGGTGGATGCTCAAAGAAAGTTGTGACTCTCTGGGGTTGTCCTGGAAGAGGCATTAACAAACCAGCTAAACCTGTTTGGCCACTGCCCTCTCTCCTCCCTCCCTGTTGGAAGGTCCAGGTTGAGGTGGTAGAGCCAGTAGGCACCATTAAGGCATGGGGAAGCCAGGCTGGAGCAGTCTGTTCCCAAAGGACTGTACTCCATGGAAAGGACACATTCTAGAGCAATTCATGAAGAATTACACCCCCTTGGAAGGACTCACATGGGAAAAGTTTCTGGAGGACTCTCTCACATGGAAGGGATATCACACTGGAACAGGGGAAGGGTGTGAGGAGTCTCCCCCCTTAGGAAGGAGTGAAAGAAAACCATGTGTGATGAGCTGAGCACAACCCCATCCCCCTGTGCCACTTGGGGTGAGGAGGAGGTAGAGAAATCAGGAATGAGTTTGAGCCCAGGAAGAAGAGAGGAATGGGGGAAAGGTGTTTTCAGATTTGGGTTTGTTACCCTACTCTGATTTGATTGGCAATAAATTAATTTCCCTGAGTACAGTCTGTTTTCTCTGTGGCAGTAATTGATGTGTGGCTTCTCCCTGTCTTTATCTTGACCCGTGAACCTATTGTTATATTTTTTTCCTCCCCTGTCCAGTTGAGGAGGGGGAGTGATAGAGCAGCTTTGATGGGCACTTGGCATCCAGCCAGGGTCAACCCACCACATGGCTTTATGTCTTCTCTTCCTAAGAAACAGATTTTTACCCTTCCAGATAGCATTATTATTCCAGGCATGTGGTATTTTTTTTCCTGATGATTTCTGAAAAGGGTATGAGGATGAAGTAATAAACTGCTGTATGGGAAATGAACTAGCAATGACTATAATCACTGATTAATGTATTTACAGTGAGATGGACAGTTACAGTTTTGAGATCACACCAGAGCACAATGGAATAGAGACAGTTACATGTGTTTTCAACCATCTTTCAGTTCCCTCACAGATTAAGATGTGTGTTAGCTGAAGAAAGCATTTGCATAACCATCTCAGTGCTTAGGAAACTCTTGTCGTCTGAAATGGAGATATGAGTTGATTGTAGGCACCCATGGACATAGCACTGGAGAGCAGACATTTGTCAGAGATGCACTGAGTCTTCATCTCACTTCAGGTAGGGTCATGATCAGCATCTTAAAGCACAGTTTTAACCTAGAAGATGCATATATATCAAATTACATGAGTCAGAACTAGAACTTTCCTAGAACACCTGTCATATTCAACCACAAATTGCTTTTTTGACCTGATGCAGGCATGAAAATGCTCAGTGTGAGAATTCAATAGCTATCCTGATCAAAGTCCTCTCACGTAAACTTAGTTGGGACCTTTTAAAGTCATCTTTCTGTAGAGGAAAATAAGCTAGAAAGGATAGCAAATGGCAGAACTCAACAACTGAAATCCAGAAGCATCCTGCTGTAAAATATTTTCACGAATGCTGAGGATACAGTTCTCTCTGGATGGAAGTAGAATGTCTCATATACCATTGGAGCTGAGCAAATTAGCCCTTTTGAAAACATATCTTTAGTGGGAATCCATGAATGTTCAGTTTATAAAGGATGAAATATTTTCTTAGCATTTCCAAAATCCCCAATACATTAGGCAGGTTAGTTTAAAAGCACAGAATGAGGCAGGACTTAGTGGTCCAGATTCTCTGAACAGGATACTAGAACCAAAGAATACACATATTAGCTTCTCTGCTGGCTGTCTGCTGTGCTTCTCTGCTTTTCACTGCTCACATCTCTGCCCAACTCCTAGCAATTTTCCAATCTCACTTGCCTTACCCCTCCTCCCTGAGGTCAGTCCCTGATTTACTGCTCTTAGCCTAATGGTTTTGCTCTCCTGTAATGTCTTGACTCCCCAGGCTCTGTTCCATTGGAGAACTGAAATCTGAAGGTTTCAGAATCCTGCTCTATCTAGAGACTGATTCAAGGTGAAGCTAGAAACGACAGGATATTTTTAATAGGCTTTACTTTTCTGGGCCTAGTTATCAGTAGGTTTTAAAACTACTTGAAGTAGTTCATATAACTTTAAAAGACTAAACCCAATAAACCTTGTTTTTAGCCAAGAAAGCTATTTTGTATTCTAGATCTTGATAGGTCTGAAGCATTTCTATAGTTCTGATTAAATGCATCTGATGGAACAAAATATACAGCAATTTGAATAATTAACTATTAGCTTTGTATCTTTGTACCCTTTAAAATTTATTATTATTATTATGACAGAAGAGTGTGCCAAAATAGCAAGCCTGCTAAAGGAAAGCTGAGCATCAAACTAACTCCCATCATAGCTTGTTTAGAAGTCTTGGTATGCCTCTGTTTTCCAGTGTAGGATGTTGTGCAGTCTTTTGGGTGCAACAAGTATGTACAAAAGGTATTAGACTTTTCTCAAAACCTGACTTTTGGAAATAGTTTTGCAGAGTGTTAGTCTTATGTAAATAGGGAGCAGGCAAGAGCAAGATTGAGTTTTTAGTAGATTTCACACTACACTACTCACCTGAAGCAGATCATACTATGTGCCCTTCTGGCCAAGAAGGCCAATGGTATCCTGGGGTGTATTAGAAGGGCTGTGGTTAGGTCGAGAGAGGTTCTCCTCCTTCCATCTACTCTGCCCTGGTGAGGCCACATCTGGAGTATTGTGTTCTGGGTCCCTCTGTTCAAGAACAGGGAACTGCTTGAAAGAGTGTGGTGCAGAGCCACAAAAATTATTAAGGGAGTGGAACATCTTCCTTATGAGGAGAGACTGAGGGAGCTGGGGCTCTTCAGCTTGGAGAGAAAGAGGCTGAGAGGTGACCTCATTAATGTTTATAAACATGTGAAGGTTGAGTGTCAGGAGGCTGGTGCCAGGCTCTTCTCAGTGATGTCCAACATTTCCCATATACTTCATCCTCATATGTATCCTTTTCAGAAATCATCAGGAAAAAAAATATCACACGCCTGGAATAATAATGCTATCTAGAAGGGTAATAATCTGTTTCCTAGGAAGAAAGGACATAAAGCCATGTGGTGGGTTGACCCTGGCTCGCTGCCAAGTGCCCATCAAAGCTGCTCTATCACTCCCCCTCCTCAACTGGACAGGGGAGGAAAAATATAACAAAAGGTTCATGTGTCAAGATAAAGACAGGGAGAAGCCACACATCAATTACTGTCACAGAGAAAACAGACCTTACTCAGGGAAATTAATTTATTGCCAATCAAATCAGAGTAGGGTAACAACAGTGATGTCTTGAGTGGAGTGCAAGCTGGAGCAGAGGAGGTTCCAAGTGAACATAAGGAAAAATTTTTTCACTATGAGGGTGACAAAACACTGAACAGGCTGCCCAGGGCGGGGGTGTGGTGTCTCCTCTGGAGACATTCATAAACCTGTCTGGATGTGTTCCTGTGTGACCTACTCTAGATGATCCTGCCCTGGCAGTGGGGTTGGACTAGATGATCTTTCGAGGTCCTTCTAACCCGTAACGTTCTGTGGTTCTGTGATACTATGTTTTTGGAAGTTACATGGTTCTGATTGCTGGCCCTCCACTTCACCATTATCTTAACCTAAGCCACACTTCATTGCACAAGCATGTTTGGTGAGCAGGCTGTGTGGTCAGAAAGATTTACCAGAGAAAGCTTACACAGGAGCATACTCCATTGCGTGAGCATCTTGTGATATGCTGTTCCTGCTCTATGAAGTGTGTGCAGAAAAAAAAACCTGTACAGAAAGCCAACGGTATCCTGGGCTGCATCAAGAGAAGCATAGCCAGTAGGTCGAGGGAGGTGATTCTCCCCATCTACTCCACTCTGGTGAGACCCCACCTGGAGTACTGCATCCAGTTCTGGAGCCTCTATTACAGGAGAGATACAGACATGCTGGACGTCCAAAGAAGGGCCACGAGGATGATCAGAGGGCTGGAGCACCTCTCCTATGGAGACAGACTGAGACAATTGGGGTTGTTCAGTATGGAGAAGAGAAGGCTCCAAGGACACCTTCTTGTGGTCTTCCAGTATCTGAAGGGGGCTTACAAGAAAGCTGGTGAGGAACATTTTAGGATGTCAGGTAGTGATAGGACTAGGGGGAATGGAAAAAAACTAGAAGTGGGTATATTCATGTTGGATGTTAGGAAGTTCTTCACCATGAGGGTAGTGAGACACTGGAACAGGTTGCCCAGGGAGGTGGTAGAAGCCCCATCCCTGGAGGTTTTTAAGGCCACGCTGGACGTGGTTCTAAGCAACCTGCTCTAGTCTGAGGTGTCCTTGCCCATGGCAGAGGGGTTGGAACTGGATAATCTTTGAGGTCCCTTCCAAACCTAACAATACTATGATTGTATGAAAGTACCTATTGGTCTGCTGTTTAATGCTAACATTGCAAGTGATGAGGTTTACATAAAACTTTGTGCTGTCCATACATGAATGGACTTATGCTTCTAAAGAGAGACTTAGAATGAATTTAAGTCTGTGGATCCAAACCTGAGACTGTGAACTGTGACTTACCTGCTAAATGTTGGCTCTTAGGCATCTTGACTTTTTTATGTGTCCCAGATTGTCCCAGACTTGATCAATCAGAGCAGTTTAGACCATCTGGAAGCAGAGAAGTAGATGTTCATCAAAATCTAAATACTTTAAAAATCTGAGTCCAGGAAGTGTTTGGAGACTGTACTGGGATGGGATTTTTCTGAAAACACAGGGATAGCTAATAACTTCATTGGAAATTTGGCTGGAGAAGTGCATAGTTAGAGCAAATTCTGAACATGCTGAAGTTACCAGGTCGGGTTGAAAGGACTTTGTGGCTGACAGAGCAATCACTAGAAAGAGTCAAAGCTTGTAGTTATCTAGAGCAGCCTGACTGTAAGTAGGCTGGCTGCTGTTGCTGCTACTACAGAACAGGTAAGAACACGTGGGACAGGTACTGTTTCTGGAGGAGATCTGTACCCAGTCAGTGCTGCTATGTCTTTCATCAGTGCAGACAGGAGAGGAGCTGCGAGCTCCCTGCAGCTCTGCAGCACTGTGCCACCCCTTGTCCCTGCACTTTTCCTTACTCGTGGCAAGAGTGTCCTGCTCCCATGCTAGCGTTCAGAAGGCAAAATTCAGCTTTGCTGTCATTAATGAGAAGTCTGAGCTGGCTCCAACTACCTGAAAGGCTTCAAATCAGTATCTTCTACAATGATGTCTGCTGAGGGGCTGGCTGAACTGGAATCGCTTTTCTTGCTTCCTATTAAATCTGCACTCCTGAGCATAGAGTAGTTTGAGAGAGATGTTTTCCAGCCTAGTGGTTACAGTATTCACCTGGGAGGGGAAGTGGGGAGATCCATTTGTTCTGTAAAGGACTGTTTATTAAATGGCCAAAGGAAACAAAAGACCAAAGAAAGGGTAGATAAATTAAGTGCTAATAACAAGCATCAAAAGACCTCACAATGAAAGGAGAATTTGATTCATCAGATTCTGATGAATTTGATTATTATTTTTTTAAAATAATTCACTATGAAAAGGCAGTTTTAGGAGACTTTGGCTGTGAATTCAGTCTCTCCCTTTTTTCTACTAACAACATAAATTTCTTATAGAGACGACTGGTCTTAAATATGCATTCTTCCTTCTCTAAGCTGTTCCAGATGGGAAATGGTATAGATTAGTGAGGATCTGGATCGATAACCTTCCTAAATGTAAAAATACCTAAGCAGAGAACAACTTTTCTTTAGAGTTTCCTCAGCATTACTGATGCTGGCCAGTTTTTGAATGTGGTCTTGGGTTCAAGGCTGTAGTGGGAAGCTCAGATAAAACACTGCTGTGTCTGTGAGTTGTTGTTATCGTGGGGTAAATGTGTTAGCAGTGGAAGTGTGTAGTGTTGTCTTTGCCTTGATATAGATATATTTGAAATGCACCTATCCATGTTTAAAAAACACCTTGCTTGTGATGTATTGATTTCCAGTGTCTTGAGATTATATTTTAAATTATTTTGAACAGCATCCAGGTAAGTAAATGCTCAGAATTTTAAAATCAATTGCAACATGCATAAAATCTGTAGTAAGATGACTTTGACTTGGTAAGACTAATGCCAGAATGATCAATAATGGCATGAGTAAAGGACATTTATCCTACTGTTCCACATATGGAGAAATCTGCAAACACCACAAAATAAACTGCTTGCCACTTTATCTACTGGTACTGCTAAAGGGTATTGAAACCTTGCATGAAACTGGATCTGTCCCTTGGCAGTGATCCCAGTTAAGTAGGCATGTCATTCATCAATGTGCCAATAGCATTGTTTCTGTGATATTTTTTCCTCTCAGAATCTTGCATTGATATAAAAATTGCTTTAGCCAATAATCTTGCTTAATGTTGTTATATCGTGAAATAAAAGTGCCTCCTTTATTCTCTACTTCTTGCTTTGTACAGCTGAAAATACTAGAACAGATCAGTGAAGAATCAACCATTTTCCTGAGAATACCAGAACAGATCAGTGAAGAATCAACCATTTTTTGAGAATACTAAAACAGATCAGTGAAGAATCAACCATTTTTTTTGAGAATACTAAAACAGATCAGTGAAGAATCAACCATTTTCTTGAGAATACTAGAACAGATCAGTGAAGAATCAACCATTTTTTGAGAATACTAGAACAGATCAGTGAAGAATCAACCATTTTTTGAGAATACTAGAACAGATCAGTGAAGAATCAACCATTTTTTGAGAATACTAGAACAGATCAGTGAAGAATCAACCATTTTCTTGAGAATACTAGAACAGATCAGTGAAGAATCAACCATTTTCCTGAGAATACTAGAACAGATCAGTGAAGAATCAACCATTTTTTGAGAATACTAGAACAGATCAGTGAAGAATGAACCATTTTTTGAGAATACTAGAACAGATCAGTGAAGAATTTACCATTTTCTTGGCTGAGTCAAACTTGTTTTTTAAAGGATAAGCTTCCAAGTATATGTTGAATACACTGAAAGCAAAGTGTAGTTTTCTTTTTGTATAGACTGGTATGTGATGACTGTAACTCCTGCCTGTGAAACTCCTGATTCACTGCTGGACTCATACTTAAAAGTAAATCTGAGACTTTTGTTTCAGCTTTGACCAGTATTAAAAAAAAAAAAAAAAATTAAGCCAATTAAATTTGGCCTGAATTTACAAAAAAAAAAAAAAAAAAAAAAAAGCCAATTTAGATTCCATATTCTTGTTTAGTTTCAACATAGTCCATATTCTGTTGCTAATTACAATTGATTATGAATATCAGCATCTGAGGACTTGGTTTAAACCTACAAGTTTGGGTTATTTCCCCCCACATCTTCTTTTCAATGAAGGCAATAAAATCATGCTGCTTTTTCTTTTTCTCATTCCACTTCTTCTCTGAAGCTGCTTAAGAAAATGAGCTACAACAAATCCATTTAGGATTACGTTGAAAAAGCGTCTCTGCTTTTAATATTAACCAGATTTTTTTTTGCTAAGTTGTGCTGGCAAACCTTGGAAAGTTTCAGCTTGCAACTTATCTGGATCATTCAAATCTACAACACTGGCTTTGCAGTCTTGCAAGAACATCTGTTTTGATTTCCGATGCTATCTTTTTGACTCCTAGAACACTCTTCAGTGCTTTAGGAGAATTTTCAGAATCTCAGAGTGCCTTATTTTAGCTCCCAAACTAAATGAAAATCAGGAGGGAATGCCTCAGTGTAATGCTCCTTGTGCTAATATATATTCAGTGTAAATCAGCAAGGAAACAGCTGGGATGTCCATGTCACAGTTACTTTGCTATAACTTCAGTGAAAGCTGGCAATGCAGTAACACCCTGCACTATACCTCTTATTGTGCTATTTATGTTGTAAAGTATTAATTAATGAACATGAATGCATATAGGAGCATCCTGTTATTCTGATGGAAAATGGAAGTGTTTCGTGGGGTAAGGATTGATCTGAATCTGAGTTAAAAAAAAAAAAAACACCAAATAAATAAATAAATAAATAAATTATCATTTTCAAAATGAAACGCCTGAAATAAAACGCATGTATTACAACCAGATGGTGACTACCAGGTAGAAGAAGGACTGGGTAGACATCTGTTTCTTAAATTAATTCATCCCTCTAAACACAAGTGTTAATAATGGTATTGTGTACATATGCAGAATGGAAACCAAGCAAGGTATGAATTGACTCTGGCTATCACTAAAAATTGAAAAACAAGTGCTTCAATGGGGAAAAACTAGCTGATGCCTTGTGTTCTCACAAACCTCTTAGGTTAGCAGAAAAAAAAAAAAAAAGGAAATGATTGCTTGGTGCTCAATATCAGTTCCAAATAATTATTCCTTAAACATGCTGTTTGGTACATTAGATAATTTTTATGTATTAATTCTGAGCCTGTGTATGTACAGATGTCTTCACTCTCCTGCCTAAACCTTTACCCTCTAATATGAATCTCCTGTGTATTAACACAAACACTATATAGTTGTTGATATTCCTACATCTCAAAACTTCTATCACATTGTCTTCCTAAATAAATCTGTCACTTTTCCTGTACACATTCCAGACTGAAAAATAATAATGTCTTTATTCCATAGTTGGTACCAACTTGATGAGTAGCATCCTAAAAGTTCAAACATTCTTATGAGTAAAACCCAAGTTAATGTATAGATTGTTCCACTTATATGTGTATTAATAAAAATGCTTCTTGTAGTGTGGTTAAAACCACCACACTGCTAATTAAGTGGACCTTTAAGTGGCCTTTGTCATAGTTGCACAGTTAGATACTTTGATCACATTATGACTTTTTTAATGTAGTATAACTCACATGAAATATAAGTGCTTTATTTCATATTCTGTTGCTTTGGTTTCTTCTAAACAGTTTTTTTTCTCCCCTAAATAGGTTAATTCTTAAACAAAAATAATATTTTGAAACCAAAAGTTGTGTGAGATTATTTTCTCTCTCCTCCCTCCCCAAAGTACAGGAACAAACCTTTTTGGCACACTCAGAAATGAACACATTAGAAATGTTGGCACGAAATAAAATTGCATTGAAAAAAAATAAAATCTCCCTTCTCACTGTTTAAATTGTAAGTATTTACCACATCTTCCTGAAGCTTGTGAACAGCCTTGTTTCTGAGAATTCTTTTCTATGGAAAAATATATGTGTATATCTTTTAATATTTTCCAAGAGTCCATGGGAAATACAATTATTTGTTTTTTTTAAGTTAGTGTCAGATACTATAAATGCTACTAGGAGCTGATGATTGTGTAAATTATTATGATCGATATTAACTCTTCTCCAATGTAAAACATTCATGTAGCAATTTGAGAGTTTTCAAATATACTCACAAGCTGTTATGACCTACTGACATATGTGAAAGGGTACTCATTATTTGTGACATCATGTATTTATGGTTTCCTACTCATAGGGTATATAGGTTTGTTCATTTAGCTTACAAGATATCATTGTTCACTTCCCATCTTCCAGTCAGGAGAAAAATCCAAACAGGTTAATGAAATGCAAATAAGGAATAGATTTTTTGAGTTGAATCTAGTTTTCAGAAGTGCATGAAAATTTGTTGAACTCAGGAATGATGACAAGAACCACCCCCTCCCCCAACGCTCTGTGAATTGCATGAATTTGCCATTTTCACTGTTCCAGTGTTTTCTAAGCAGTCCTTGTGCTGGTTTATCATGGTGTGGATGTCGTAATGCACCTTATGAACCTTTGTTAATATCAGGTGGGAATAAATGGGTTCAAAAAATTAGTCATGTCTATCAGTAACCCCTTCATAATTCTGCCCACTTCCATTTGCTTTTAATTGTGCTCTGTTGTTTGCATGTTAAAATCTTTCACATTATATATCTTTAACTGAGGTTAGTTATTTATGTGGCTAACTGCAAGGGTGGATGGGTAAAATGAAAAAGAAAGGTGGGATAGTGTTTTCCTCTTCTGTCTCTGTCTTTCTCTCTCTCTCTCTCTCTCTCTCTCACTCTCCCCCTCTTTTCTAAACAAGCTAAGAGTTTTTATAATTCATCACCTGGCTGACAGATGAGTTCTGCTGGAGAATATTAGAAAATGTCTCAAATCTCATATATATGCTAATGGTATGCTGAGACTGGTTGGTGGTATGCCGGCGTTTTTAATCTGTCTCGACCAGTGTGGAAAGTGGAGGAGACAAGTCATTGCACTCGACAATTTATGATCAAACAACTGAATTGTAAAGGAAGAAGGACATGCAGAAAAGGAGAGTAATTTTCTGATTTAACAGCGTTGTTACTACAAATAAAGAAATCTTGATTTTGACTGCACTCGACATTAAATGAGTTTCCTGTGCCCTGCTCTGAATTTTTCATTTTCAGATTTGTATAAAGCACCCTGCTTAGATACAAGTGACAGATAAGGAGGGGATTGCATATGGAAATCAAATGTGTATAATAAAGCCATCTTCTGTTTATTAAATAAACACATGTAGATGACTTCCGTGGAGAATGCACTGATAATTCTTCATTGTGTTCTGGGTTTTTTTTGCAAGTCACAAAGAATCTTATTTAACAACCACGAATGACTAGATGCAAGCTTTTCTGTTTATTACCTTATAACAAACCAGGCAGTCTAATATATGGCATTTATAAACGTTTTATTTTGATTCTGGAGACCAAGTTTGAGCTGTAGCAGTGCAACATTTTAGTGTTCATGCCGTCAGAGTTCTGGAAGCTGCATTGGTGCGTTAGTGTTTTCTGAAGACTATGTTTTCATTACAAAAGTGGTAAAGATTAGCCTCATAATATGCACATGACTGTAAAATGAAACGCCAGGAGAAGTCAAGTATAACACTTTGGTCTTCAGGCAAAAAAAATTACAGTATTATATAGTCAAAACTAAGAAAAGAGTCTGCATTCAGCTTGGCAATGATTTCTGATTCAGTCATTTGAGGTTCTTGGTTTCAGGTGTAAAAAACCCTTGAAGTTCATCAAGAGATGTGTTTCCAGTTCTATTTCTCACCCTTGATTTTTTGCAGATATGGACTTCCTGTAAATTATTTTAATATGCCATAGTGTTGGGTGACATAATAACCATAGGTGGTTGTTTTGTTTTTTTTTCCTGAAGGGTTTTTACATTGCAACCTAAGTGCTTGTAGGCATTTCGAAGTAAAGCAAACAATACTTTTTTCATCTTCTACCTCTGGAACGTTAAGTTCAAATTTAATTTTTGGTTCCCATTTGTATTTTGAGGTGAAGAGAGAATTAGTAACGTTCAGATTCTAATGTACAGTATTCAGTAAAAATTATTGGGCATGTCAGAGTAGGTCCACAGTCAGTAGCTCACTGAGGCTGGGCTGAGAGGGCCATTTATCAATATCAGCATCTGCAGAGGAAGGTTTTAGACTGGCAGCCTTTTTTTTCCTCAAATTACTCTCAGTGTCACCCTGTACTTTTGCTCTTCAAGCTCTTGCTTGAACTCTGCTTTCATGTTTTACATTAGAAAAAAGTACAAGTCCCCACCAAACCAACACTCCAAAAGCAAAACCTGCCTGCCTCCTGCCAGGCATTTACTGCTGAATGAGAGGGGAGTTGTGAAATACTGATTCAGGCTTCCAGAACACCAGGCAGCTTCTCTGCCTGGGGTAACTGTAATGTGAGCTTTGGCATAAGTGCATCAGAAAATCCACATGGATTTCCTACTATGATTGGAAGCGATTGCTGTGCATGGAAGTGAACAACCAGTTCAAACAAGACTAGATAAGCTGTGCTGAAAAGCCATATGGCTTAGTTTAAACAGTACAAAGAGGAAGTCTTTGATCATGGCCTTTGATCATAGTTAACCCTAAATGAAGTGGTGGGCTAACGTAGGTAAGAAGGTGTCAGAATCAAAGCAACTAGAGGTTGGTAAGGCTCTAGTAAAAGATGGATTTTGGAGAGTTCCCTGGCATGCAGATGGTTTGTTTGATTTTAAACCTAGGGTAAGGAAGAAAGACTGTAGCAACTTGGGCACCAGCAGAGAAGATCAAAATACGGCAGAAACGGTGAAGATGACTGGATGCAGAAGCTATAAGGTGTATGTTATCCTTCAGTGAGTTTCTGACAGAATTTACATATGCATGAAGGGTCATCTCATAATGTTCAGGGGAGGGGAAAAAAGTGTGAGGAGCTGAAATGCAGCTAGAAATGAGGTTTGAATACAGAAATGCATTTGAGGATGACAGACGAGATGAAAGGAAAGAACATGAATGTAACTGGAGTTGCAGGTGGGTTGATTGGCAGATCCCCATATGAAAAGCAGATCTCTAGAAGTATATCAAAATGATGACAAGGCAGAGGAAAATATCAGTATGTGAACGAAATCTGTGGAAGGAGACTGTTTTGTGGAAGGAGTGATGAGGTGCAACAGCCAGAGATAGAATAGTGAACAGCAAGAAAGATGAGATTGAGTAAATGGTAACAGCAGGGGCTAGTGGCTGAAGAAGAGAACAGATAGGCAGAAAGTGAAATGGAAGCAAGAAGGTCAGAGTTCCATAGGAACCTCAAGTTGCTCTGAAAGGTGTTTTATTTTTGGTTTTGGTTGTTTTTTGGTTTTTTTTTGTTTTTTTTTTGTTTGGTTTGGGTTTTTTATAAGAAATATTAAGAGGCTGGCCATCAGAGTCTACCTAGACAACAGTCCAGTGCAAAGTCTGTCCAAGCATAATGCTGTGAGCAGTTGGCATGAGTGTGAAAGCTGTTCTGAAGAGGCTGTCATTCCACCATTTGACTAGAAGAGTAAGGATCTTACATGAGTGGTTCAAAGAGGGTTGTGCTAGATGGGAGAAGATGTTCAAAGACCTGTGTTGGAATTCTTCTATTTCCTAGACCTACAGGGCAAATGTTTGTGAAGATAATGAGTATCCTCAGGGTTGGTGAAGGCACCAGTGCAAAGTTTGAGATGTTTGCCTGCTTGAGTATCTGTCAAAGTAGCCTTACATTTTAGCTAACCTGACTGATAAGAGAATGGACAGTAAAGAGGAAGGAAATACTATGAGGATAATAGTGAAGTGGGTGGTTAAAAATAGAAGTGCTTAATTTGGATAGCAAGAATCACCTGGAAACTGCCTCAATAATTCATAGGAACTGCACAACAAAGCAGAGGAAGTCAAACAAAGAGTCAGATGTGAACCAACATTATAAGAAAAGCATAGTGGAATAGCTGTTATCACTAGAAAATTATATGGAAGGCGATTAACTATTCAGGAACTGGTCTGGTACATTTTGTCACACAGTGGCCTTCAAAGAGGAAAGGGGAGGGAGTGTGAGTGAGCTGCAATCTGAATGGTTATTCCTTTGAGGAGGACAGTAAAGTACCTTTTGCTGTGAACATGCTGCAAATCAAAAATTTAATCCCAGTCTTTGAATAATAAAAATGTCTGTTGTCCCTGCAGTGAAAAAAATCTTTCTAATATTTTCTTTCTACTTCCTCAGTATATCCTGAAGTGCAAATGTTGCTAATAATGGTAACGCCCAAATCAGTAGACTTCTTCAGTAAGTAGCTGCTGGCCTAGCAAAGGACAGTGCTAGTTTAATTTTGGTTTTAGACCAGAATGTTTAGCAAGGTAGCACACTATCTACTGCTTTCCTTCATCCTCCTCCTCTCTAGTTTTTCTCACTGTTCAGCTCATTGTTTCCATAGCTCAGGACTTAGGACACTGGCAACACCTCACTGCCAACTGCAGGCAACTATCTTCACATCCTGGTTATGGAGGAGGTGGTATTTTAAAAAAGTACTTAAATAGCATTTTAGGAATCAAGAAGGCCTGAACCACTCACTTCTGTTGAAAACTTGCAGGACCAAGCAGGTATACAAAAGTATTTTGTCAGTATTACCCTTACAAACCTGGGACTTCCAAGCTGGATTTTTTGAAGCTGCTTGACAGTTACACAAATACATTTGGCACAAAGTGAATTGGAAAGTAGGTATTTTTAAAAGTCTCATCCACAATGGTTTAGAGAAATCTCTTATTTTTAAGGTACAGGTTCTCTAAAATGATTGTTTCAAAAATGTGTTAATATTAAAAAAGCAAAACAGACACAGAACTCCCCAAACAACAAAGATACACTTTGAATATAAAAATGTGAATTAATGGACAATGCTTTCCGCCCTCCCCCCCCCCCCAGGTTGACACAACAAGAGCTGTCTACACCATTGTGCTTGACTGCCCTTTTATTCTGCAAAGGCAGCACCATGAATAAATAAAACTAAAAGTGTGAAAGAGCTCAGAGTTGAAATGTGCCCTTAACAGGGTGTAACAAAACTTTATTGAACATCTATACCCACGAACAATGCCTCATTGCAATCGTGCCAGCAGATGGCACTCTTTATATTAAGTAGCTTTCATGAGAAAATTTAATTTGTTTCTTTTTTTTTTTTCCCTTTGTTTATTAAATATTGGGAGGTACTACCCCATGTAGTGCTTCTTCCTGAAATGATACCTGGGTCTACACAAAACTCCAAATAACTGTATTTATGATGATGTGTATAAGCTGATAGTTCTAATACATGGGGGAAAAAGTCAGGAGAAGATAGCCAGTACGACTGGAGAGTTAGAAGTCCTGAGCACTGGAAAACCACAACGAAAGAGGAAATTTCTAGGAATGATTTGCTACTGCTCTGTGTTTCTAGTGGTTAGGCATTTCCTGGTTGACGTTTGGATACATAATGATGCTTACTCAGTTTGCAGTCTCATATTGGATGCCCTTTCCAGTTCCAACAGAGGAGATACCAAAGGAGATAAATACTCAGGTATCCTGGCTGTAAGGGAACAGGAAGACTGGTTAGGAAAGAGAAGGACTTCAAACGCCACTAATTTGATCTGTAGCAGAAGCTCAGAACTAAAGAAAAAAGCTGCCTGTGAGCAGGATCTGTGTTTCTTCTGTGACGGGGCTGGGAAGCTCCTTTGTGAAGCCAGTGGACAGTGGTGGCAGGGAGGTGCCTCGCTCTGTCTCATCCAGGGAAGCTCTGCCCAGGCAAGAAAAATACTAAAAACAGAACCACTCCAGCACAAAGACCTGCTTTTCCTCAGATGCCCTGCACTTCCCTGCAGAGCTACCACCTCCAACACTGATATGTGCACCCACAGCCAGTTGACAGTAGTGTATGTTTACAAAGGGATTTTAGCAATGGAATGTAATGTATATTCAATCTGTGACTAGCAATATAAAATCCTGTGTTTTGCAAGTGAAGGGGAAGAAGAAAAACAGATTCACATCACCCATAAAAACTTCTGTAGCTTAGTAATGTGCTAGGTTACTGATGGACACAAGATACATAGCCCCTGGGGGAAAATAGAAAGCCTTCAATTTTTCCAGCTACAGCAGAGACTTCAGCAGAAGTGGAGCCTCTTTTTTTTTCTGAGAAAGTAAGTGGAAATAGCTTCTGCTGAGCTGGAAAGATACTCTTGATTACTTGCTGTGCTCTTAGATAATCAAGGACACAGTGGAAATACCACATAGCATGTGACCGGCTTTGATTTATCCCAGGAAACCTCTCTCGGCCTCAGAATGTACTGTCAACAGCTGCTTCACAAACTACAGGCAGAAATAACTCTCCATTTTTTATCTTTTAATTAAAAAAAAAGAAAAAGAGAAGTTTTTTTTTAATGTACAACTGCATAAATTCTGGTCCTTGCATGAAATAAGAACACGAAACAAGGATGGCCAAATAATCTTGTTTCTTAGGTGTAGCCTTTTGCAAAGTATCAATTACTATCTCAAACCTGTTAAAAAGATTTGTCCCATTAATGAGTTTATGTGCTGCATTATTTAGTATTCTGGCTATTTATCTCCACTCTCATGGAATTCTCTCTCTCTGATCTCTAAGAAACTTCTGATAGTTTTTCATTATTATGCCTTTAACCTCACTCTATAGATGTTTGCAGCTACTACCCCAACTTTCACACCCTTAACTTTCCTCATCTTCCTAGTTCTGACAACTTCTAGTAATGACATCAAGCCTTGGTAAAGCTCATTTCTGGCTACCTCTGTAGCTTTTTTTTTTTTTTTTTATGAAACCCCCCAAAACTTCAAAATAAAGAAATAAAAAAAAAAAATTCCTCTGTCTAAGCCCTCTTTTCTTACAACTGTACTCATTCTTTTTTCTCTCTGTCTTGATTTTCTCTTGGTTACTCTGGGATAATTCTGCACTGCTCTGCTTTGTGTTCACTGCTGTGGAAAGTTAAAACTAAAACTACTGTGTTCAAATGCTCCTTCTATTTCTCCCTACTCATGATTTCTTCCTATATACAGTCCTGCTTGTTTCCCTTCCAGCTTAACATCTTTGCATCCCCTTGATGCCTTTCATTACATAACTGTTGTTCAGGCATTTGGGACTTCTTCAATTGCTTATTAGAAGCCTTCCAGCAACACTTATTTTATTGCCTTAAATCTATTAAAAAATTCACATCAAAATAAGCTGTTTCACTAACACTTTTTCTTCTGCAGTCACCTCCAAACCCTTATATTGACACATTTCCTCTTTACCAATACAAACCTTCTCCAGCTTGCTTCTTGTTTCTTTCTTTTCATTTATTTTGGCTGCCCTCCCGGCCACTTTTTTTTTTCAAGAATGAAGCCTTGCAACTAAGCATTTCACTTTTGTTTTCATCTATCACTCATTCCAGGACTTCTCCCTGAATCTCCATCCTCCATGGCCACATTAAGAGCGCAGCAGTCCAAGTGAGGTACTGCAAAGCTGTGCATTGGAGCAGTGCTAATGTAGAGGACTATGACCTTGTAACTCACTACAAACCTTCATTGCTTTCCTTGCTTGCTCTTGTTTGAAGGTATTTACAACTTTTTTGTTTGTTTTTAGCATTTCAAAATGGGCTTTAGTATTCACATAAAAAAGGAAGCAGTTAGATATTTTAGTTTGCTAGAACATTGTGTGCAAAAGTGGGAAGAAAAAAAGAGAATTTCTATGAGTTCCTACCTTCTATAAATACATAAAGGTATAAATATTCATCCTTGAGATATTTTTCTGTCATCTTGGAAGTCCTTTGGGTGCAGCCAGCAAAATATACAGCAAAAAAGGAGACAGACAATATCATGGAAATTTTTGTGAAAACTTTAGTCATTATTCATACTTTTGAAGAAATCTGTGTCAGTAATTAAACAACTGAATTAATAATTGCCAGTATATATGAAAAACCCTTTTTAAAGCTTCAGTCTTAATATGATGTAGATGCATCTATCATTTGTGTGAAAGTTCTTTAAAGATTTTTTGAAGAAAGGAAGGGAAACAAGGCCAGTTTTTTTTTGCAGTGAATGTCATGTGGGTTTAATGCAGAGTTGAACTACTTTCTTAAAAATATATTTACAATTCCCAGTGTTGTTTCTGGGTACTTTTCATAACATCTGTCCCTCTGCTCGTGACAACCCATCAACCCCATCACCCCTTCCCAGTATTTCATGTGTGTCAGAATCACAGAATCAACCAGGTTGAAAGAGACCTCCAAGATCATCAAGTCCAACCGATCACCCAACCCATCTAATCAGCTAAACCATGGCACAAAGGGACTCATCCAGTCTCTTCTTAAACACCTCCAGGGACATTGACCCCACCACCTGGGCAGCCCATTCCAATGGCCAATCTCTCTTTCCTGTGAAGAACTTCTTTCTAAGAGCAAGCCTAAACTTCCCCTGCATAGCTTTAGACTGTGTCCTCTTGTTTTGGTACTGGTTGCCTGGGAGAAGAGACCAACCCCCACCTGGCTACAACCTCCTTTCAGTTAGTTGTAGACAGCAATGAGGTCTCCCCTTAGCCTCGTCTTCTCCAGGCTAAACACCCCCAGCTCCCTCAGCCTCTCCTCATAAGACTTATGTTCCAGACCCCTCCCCAGCCTCATTGCCCTTCTCTGGACATGTTCCATCAACTCAACATCTTTCTTGAATTGAGGGCCCCAGAACTGGACACAGCACTCAAGGTGTGGTCTAACCAGTGCTGAGTACAGGGCAGAATGACTTCCCTGCTCCTGCTGGCCACATCATTCCTGATACAGGCCTGGATGCCATTGGCCCTCTTGGCCACCTGGGCACACTGCTGGCTCATGTTCAGCCTACTGTCAACCTCCAGGTCCCTTTCTGCCTGGCCGCTCTCCAGCCACTCTGATCCCAGCCTGTAGCACTGCGTGGGATTGTTGTGGCCAGATGATGCCAAAGGATGAAGATGGAAGCTAACCCTGATATTTGAAAGATGCCCAGTCAGAGTTGGGCATCTTTCAGGTTACAGGTCTCTTCCCTCCTCACCTAAGGATGAACTTCTGCTTGTTGGTTAGTTCACAGGCTTTTATTGATGATTCCTGTGCTGCCACTCATGCAGCTTTTGACGAGTTCCAGCTTCCTCTTCCTTAGGGTTTCAGAGAGGCCATGGCTGCTCTTTTCCTTACTCCACAATGTACTAACAAGGGGAGATCAGGGAAAGACAACCTGTGTGGACAGACACTCCCACCTTGGACTGGGCTGTTTCTGTCCCCTCGCCACTGTGCAGAGACTGCCTCATGCCTGTTGGTTACACACCTGTATGCTAGGCTGGTAGTGTTTCTCTACACAGAGGAAACTCCAAAATAGGCAGTATGTTTTTAGTGACCCACTGATTCATAGAGGAAAAATTCTGAGAGCTGTAAAGATCTTTATTTCTGTGTGATAATCTACATCATACATACTCACCGATATGCAAATTGCAGTTTTACATCAGAAATTCACAGGGAAGCCTCAGGCTGATGTTAATTCCATCATTTAAATAAAGGATTCCATCATTAAAATAAAGGATTCCCCATTGTTGCTGGAGCCTCGGAGTGCTTCCATGCTCTGTCTATTTACATAGTGATTTTCTCAGTTGAACCAAATCTGTAGTGATACAGACTAGTGATACTCTTACCAGTTATATATTGAATTATTCATCATTACAGGAGATTTCAACCAATACTGATTAATTGTTTCTCTTCTAAATGTCGTTTTTGTCTGCTAATTCTGTTCTCTTGCCATTATATATTATTTCTATCTGTTATCTGAGTTGGTTTTCAATCTGGTGTTTAAAAAAAGTACCAGAACTGTCTCAAGGCTATTCAGTGAAACAGACTTGGAAAGATATACTGTCAAGGGCAAAGTATTGAACAAGGCAGTAAGAGAGAAAAGAAAAACCTAGACAACATAATGATTCAGTTACAGTGATTATACTTGTAGTAAGCATTACTTTCCTGGAGAAATAGATGGATGGGCTACTTCCAGAATAAATATAGTCATTTCTTACTCCACATTCCCCACAACCTTCTTGCACTGTCTCTCATGCTGAGGCATGTGCTTTTCTTTTTTCATGTCCTTTTGAAGAACAGGTAGTGAAAGAGGTACTGAGGCTCTTTAAGTTGTGCCTGGGGCTATCAAGCCAAAACTGAGGCAAAGATATATCTGTAGAATCATGTGACCCATGCCAGGGTGTGACTTCTGACTTTTAGGCTAGCTGGATTGGGATGCTGTTCACATCATTGTTGTCCAAGGGAGGCATTGGCTAAGGTGAACTGATCTTTTCCTCATGGGCTAGCTCAGTATTTATCCTCTATGACCTTGCACTTAGCCACAAATCTCTCTAGTGTGCCCTGCTTCATACACAACATAAGAAGGACATTGAGACACTTGAATGTGTCCAGAGAAGGGCAATGAGGCTGGGGAGAGGTCTGGAGCACAGCCTTATGAAGAGAGGCTAAGGGAGTTGATCTTGTTTAGCCTGGAGAAGAGGAGGTTCAGGGGAGACCTTATGTCCTTCTACAACTACCTGAAGGGAGGTTGTAGCCAGGAGGGGGTTGGTCTCTTCTCCCAGGCAACCAGTGGCAGAACAAAAGGACACAGTCTCAAGCTGCACCAGGGGAGGTTTAGGCTCTTCACAGAAAGAGTAATTGGCCATTTGAATGGGCTGCCCAGGGAGATGTTCAAAAAAAGATTGGATGTGGCACTTGGAGCCATAGTTTAGTCATCAGGAGGTGTTGAGTACTAGGTAATAGATTGGACTTGATGATCCTTGAGGTCTTTTCCAACCTGGTTGATTCTGTGATATGATCAGTTTAGGAAACCACGGGTGAAATGTGTTTGAAGCCTTTTTGAGGCTACACGCTCTCTTCTCCCAGGCAACCAGTGACAGAATGAGAGGACACAGTCTAAAGCTGCACCAGGGGAGGTTTAGGCTGGATGTTAGGAAGAAACTCTTCACAGAAAGAGTGATTAGCCATTGGAAAGGGCTGCCCAGGGAGGTGGTGGAGTCACTGCCCCTGGAAGTGTTTAAAATAAGCCTGGATGAGGCCCTTAGTGCCATGGTTTAGTTGATTAGATGGTGTTGGGTGATTGGTTGGACTTGATGATCTTCAAGGTCTTTTCCAACCTGGTTGATTCTGTCACTTTGTGATTCTGAGTCTACCAAGTTCTTGCCTTTTCTGCTTTTCCCAGCTCTGTTGCTTATGCTGCAGAAGGCATGGCAGCAGTGCTATTCAAGTGCCTCCACTGTGTGCATGGATGTCACCATCCTGGGGAAATTTGTGCTTCACTCTATGAGGCTATGACCTATATATTACAGTTCTGTGGCATTAACAAGGGATGTGGTCAGCACTAGAACTTTCAGGAATCATCTCTTTGTTGATAGGAGCAGAGAGATGACCAAGTGTTAGTGTGGCCATTTTATATTTGGAGATGACCAGTAGTGGATCTGGAATTTAGGAATAAGAGAATAATATCCGAGGCCCTCTGCTGTTGCAACCAACTACTTGTGTCTGGAAATCCACCAGCTGATGGGTAACCAGTCTGGAGTAAGTAAGTCTGCTGCAGCTGTGATCATGTAGAGATCTCCAAAGCCCTTGCAGTGCATACACAGATATATATGGCTTGTCTCACAAGGCATGAGGACCTTCAGTCTTTGTGGGTGGTACAGCTGCATAGCAAGGAAGATGAGATTCTCGTTATTGTATGATGCTTGCATGCTTCACCATGACTTCTGTACTTGTAAAAGGCACAGTGGCTACCACTCAAATTCTGACACATTGGCAGTGGAAAATTCATTTATACAGTACCAGACTGTGCTGCCTGCATGAGTCAGAGAATCATAGAATGATTTGGGTTGGAAGGGACCTTGAAGATCATCTAGTTCTGACTCTCTGTCATGGACAGGGATGCCTTCTACTAGACCAAGGTGCTAAATGTCTCATCCAACCTGGCTTTGAACACTTCCAGGTTTGGAACCTCCATAACTTCTCTGAGCAACCTATGCCAGTGCCTCAACACTCTTGTTGTGAAGAATTTCTTCCCAATGTCTAACCTAAATCTACATTCCTCCTAATTTCTAACCTAAATCTACATTCTTCCTAATTTCTACCCTAAATCTGTATTCTTCCTAATTTCTAACCTCAGTCTAGATTATCCCTAATTTCTAATCTAAATCTACATTCTTCCTAATATCTAACCTAAATCTATATTCTTCCTAATTTCTAACCTAAACCTATATTTTTCCTAATTTCTACCCTAAATCTATACTCTTCCTAATTTCTAACCCAAATCTACATTCTTCCTAATTTCTACCCTAAATCTATATTCTTCCAAATTTCTAACCTCAATCTAGTTTATTCCTAATTTCTAACCTAAATCTACATTCTTCCTAATTTCTACCCTAAATCTATATTCTTCCTAATTTTCAACCTAAATCTATATTCTTCTTAATTTCTAACCTCAGTCTAGATTATTCCAGTCTGAAGACATTACTGCTTTGTCTTATCACTAGATGCTTTTGTAAAAAGTCCCTCTCCAATTGTCCTGTAGGCCACCTTGGAATACTGCTTTGATTTTCCCCTGGAGTCCTTGATTTTCCACCAGAATCAGGTCTTTCTCAGAAAGTGATGTTAGTTTATGTTGATTCAAGAAGTGTCATGGTTGACACTGTGTGACATAAGTCAGTCTCTAAGAAGCAGATCCCATAGAAAATTGTCCTTTCAACCCCACTGAGTTGGAAGGAAACAATTATCATGCTCAGCTGGAATCTGGGCACAGAATAAGAGTTATACAGTGAGAATGATTGGTATCCTGTAGTCAAAAGGGGACTGAGCCACACTGGCAGTTCAGACACAGACTCATCCCAAGATTTAAGAAAACATTGGAATAGACTATTTAACCATACAGCTAATTCTCACTGTCATCTACTTTCATAAAAATGTAGATTAATCAAGTCTGTGATCCTAAATTCAGTCCCTAAACCCATTCTTCAGGAGACTTGAACTTGGAAGATGAGAAGAGTAATGCTAGGGGAGCATTTTCCTGGAATCCTGAGACACCTTTCTCTGTTAAAGGTCTATATGAATGCTAAAAATTCGGTACTCAAGCATCTGTCACAAATATTCCTTTGCATTTGTGGTGGTTTTTTTTTCCCCTGCCACACCTCCTGTCTGTTTATTTTTATCTATAAATGTGTAAAATATATAGATAGATATGTAAAAATAATAATATATATATAATGTGTGTAAGTGCAAATACTAGTCCACAGATAAATATGAAAACACTCTGAGAGTGGAAATATGCAGCTATCAAATCTTTTAGTTATCTCCTAAATTCTCTCTTCATTCCCCCTTTGGAGTTACAGCCAAAAAGAATCAGAAAAGAAGTAGTAGTACCACTTCATAGAAGAGTTTATCTTCTACAGAAAACTGATCAATAGCATTGCAAGTTATTACCAACTTCAAGTGTAACGAATAATAATAATGTAATATAATATAGTATAAAAAGCTTGGGGTTTGTTTTGTGGGTTTTTTTTGTATCTATTATTTCCCTTTCCCTTTCCCTTTCCCTTTCCCTTTCCCTTTCCCTTTCCCTTTCCCTTTCCCTTTCCCTTTCCCTTTCCCTTTCCCTTTCCCTTTCCCTTTCCCTTTCCCTTTCCCTTTCCCTTTCCCTTTCCCTTTCCCTTTCCCTTTCCCTTTCCCTTTCCCTTTCCCTTTCCCTTTCCCTTTCCCTTTCCCTTTCCCTTTCCCTTTCCCTTTCCCTTTCCCTTTCCCTTTCCCTTTCCTTTCCTTTCCTTTCCTTTCCTTTCCTTTCCTTTCCTTTCCTTTCCTTTCCTTTCCTTTCCTTTCCTTTCCTTTCCTTTCCTTTCCTTTCCTTTCCTTCTTTTCTCCTCTTTTCTTCTCTTTTCTTTTTTTTTGTGAGTTTAAGACCCCTCAGTTTGAAGATTCTGAAGTCAGGATCTTTCTGAAAAGGTGAGTGTTGAATGGACACAAGAATATACAAACTAAATCTAAATCTAAATTCATGCAGGAAGGTTCAGTTCCATTGTGATCTTCTGCACTGGATTCCAATTACTGTTCTATTATCTTGATTTTATTTAATGCAAACAAGGAAAACATTTGGATTAAAATGTGTGCTTCTAATCTGTGCTTTCAGGGCATGATCCTAGAGGCTTTGGCAAAGTTTCTAATGAGTGTTTATATAAGAACTTACTATTTTTTTGTTTGTTTCAGAATAGACATTCCCTTTTTTTTCCAGAGGATTCATTTTAGAGAGCAGGTTTGGTACGTGTTACACATGCCTTTCTGATTTGGGTCAATAAAGTTATCATGTAATTATCATCAATGAGTATTTAATAATTGATTCCTATCTCTAGGGCTGTCTGTGGCTGAATTTGTCAGTGAGGTATGGGGGCAGATAATCAGTGTCATCATGAATAATAGAGCTTTCAGAATCTTCACTGCATTTAGAAACCATTTCTATACTTGTAACCTGGCTGGAGTGCCTGCAGCTGAGGACCTCATTGTGCTTTTTGCATAATCTCTGAAATTCGGCGTGAAAAATCTAGCTTTACACAGAGTTTTTACAGCAGAAGTAGTGCAGCTGTGTGAAGTTTAGGCAGAACTGACCTCAGACACTGCTTTTGCAGTCATCTGTGGAGTGATTTGGGGTGCAGGTAATTACAAGTCAGCAGAGGCATCCTGCAGTGGTCAGAGTAATCTCACTAGCAAACCATGCTGGCAATTAGTTGGAAATTCCCAGGTGAGAGCACAGTGTGCAGCACAGCAGAGGAGAATAAAACCATTTTCAAAGGTCTCACTTTCTCCATGGACATATTCAACAGTGAGTCTAACCTAGGTGTTCACCCACAGCTGTGTGCTTTGGTGTTGGGGTACAGTTCCATTGGAAGGCTGAACAAGGATGCAGAGGTTACAGAATCACAGAATCAACCAGGTTGGAAAAGACCTCATTGATCATCAAGTCCAACCTATTACCTAACACCTCCTGACAACTAAACCATGGCTCCAAGTGCCACATCCAATCTTTTTTTGAACACCTCCAGGGATGGTGACTCCACCACCTCCCTGGGCAGCACATTCCAATGGCCAATTACTTTTTCTGTGAAGAACATTCTCCCCACCTCGAGCTTAAACTTCCCCTGGTGCAGCTTGAGACTGTGTCCTCTTGTTCTGCCACTGGTTGAAGAGACCAACCCCCTCCTGGCTACAACCTCCTTTCAGGTAGTTGTAGAGGGCAATAAGGTCTCCTCTGAACCTCCTCTTCTCCAGGCTAAACACCCCCAGCTCCCTCAGCCTCTCCTCATAGGGCTGTACTCCAGACCTGTCCCCAGCCTCGTTGCCCTTCTCTGGACACTTTCAAGTATCTCAATGTCCATCTTAAACTGAGGAGCCCAGAACTGGACACAGTACTCAAGGTGTGGTCTTACCAGTGTTGAGTATAGGGCAGAATGACTTCCCTGCTCCTGCTGGCCACACTATTTCTGATGCAGGCCAGGATGCCATTGGCCTTCTTGGCCACCTGGGCACACTGCTGGCTATGAAGTTACAATGCAAAGTTAAATGCTGTCAAGATCTGACTGTCCCACACCGTGCTGTCACAGGAGCTTCTAGTTTCCCATAATCTGCTGCAAGTGGATTTTTGCTAAAGCACACTGAAGGGAAATGCACATGGTCTCTGCTGACTGATGTGGCTGAAATGGGATGCATTTTATTAGAATTGGCTTTTGTAGAGCTGAAGATTTCACTAAGTTATTAACTGAGTTATCAGACTGCTCAAAGACATGGCACTAGGAGAGCAGAAATACAAGAGGTGTCATCCACAGATACTGAGGTTTTCACTCTTAAGCTTAAGAGGTAACTTTTGTGACCATTTTGCCTGACCTTTGAACTTTACCCTCCATTTCTGGTCCTGTGGGAACCTTATAGGTACTGGAAAAGAAGAAAAAAAAAACAGAGGCTATGGCAATGTATTTTTCCTGGTACCAAGGAGAAAATGATGAACTTGTTTGGATCTCAGGAAAAGGAACATGTAGAGAGGAAGATACAGGACTTTCATGTCTTGTGTGAGTATGGACCTTCTACTCTGTGAGTGCCTGGACCTGCCTGTAGGAATTGTGCAGACAGCTCAATTTATGCTCAAGACTTGTATGCCAAGAATTGTGTTTGCCATGCTCTTTGTTCTGGATGCCCTAAGTAGAGAAACTGTATGACCCATGAGTGATCATTGCCTTTACACAGAGTGGCCATGGCACAGTAGACTTCACTGACACTCCTATAAAAAGTCCATTGTTTCTATCTCTGAGGTCATAGAATCATAGAATTGTTAGGGTTGGAAGGGACCTCAAGGATCATGTAGTTCCAACCCACCTGCAATGGGCAGGGACACCTCACACTAGAGCAGGTTGCTCAGAGCCATGTCCAGCCTGGCCTTAAAAACCTCCAGGGATGAGGCTTCCACCACCTCCCTGGGCAACCTGTTCCAGTGTCTCACCACCATCATGGGGAAGAATTTCTTTCTAACATCCAATCTGAATCTACCCATTTCTGTTTTTTTTCCATTCCCCCTAGTCCTGTCACTGCCTCACATCCTAAAAAGTCCCTCTCCAGCTTTCTTGTAACCCCCTTAAGATCCTGGAAGGCCACAATAAGGTCTCCTTGGAGCCTTCTCCTCTCCAGACTGAACAGTCCCAACTCTTTCAGTCTCTTCTCATAGGAGAGGTGCTCCAGCCCTCTGATCATGCTCGTGGCCCTTCTCTGGACACGTTCCAGCACCTCCAGATCCCTCCTGTATCCATATCCTGTGTGATTCATTTGCCAATTTGAACTAACCTTTCATCTTCACTGTGCAGGAATTTTGGATCTCGTTGCAAAGCAGGTGTGGTTCTTGTTTGTTTAAAATGTCTGTATGATTCAGGGTAGAAAATAGCATTTGGTGCTCTTTATGATGTAAACTGGAATCCTGTGTTTTTGGAGGCAAATGCATTCTGAAGAAATAAGGCACTGATCTGTTCCCTTCATCAGACTCTGAGATGTAGGCAAAAGGGGTGCCACAAAATCAGCATAGCAGCTAGTCCCAATGTCCACCATTCTCCTGGCATGTAACACAGTTACCCTTAAAATGCTTAAAAGATCACCCTTAAAAGATCAACGTGAGGGGCATATGGATCCTGTCAGTTGTATTTCCACAGCCAGGAAATTCATTCTGAATGAAGGTCAATGTGACATTGAGAGACACAGTCACTGATGACTCTACACCAGCAAAGTCTCTTCAGAGAGTCACAGCAGACCTCAGCCACTCCAAGTTTCTGACAGATTTATCTAACCCAGACTGGTTGGCCAAGTTGAAGTTACATGCAGCAAAAGAGAGATGGCTGTAGAAGGCATTATGCTTGTGCTGGAGGGAAGGTATAAACCCTCAAAGCTTGTAATTCTAAACTCCAACTCTGCTGCTGCTCATCCTATGTCTAGGGACAAAGCAGTGCCTTGCTTGAACTATGGTCATGCCTCAAACCATCATGAAAGGGTGAAAGTATTGGTGTAGGTCCTGATGAACATCTGCTTGGTTTCCTGTCAGTCTAGGGCAATTCACAGACCAGTGCACACCATGTGTCCTAGCTCACTCTGCAACAAAGGCAAGGATCAGCTTATCTGTCAAGACTGCATGCTCCTTATTTCCATGTGTGGCAAAAGTGATCTTTATGGAAAAGAAGGATTTGTAACCCTGGTCCATGTTTTATCTCTATTCTGCAAACAGGGATTACTTCCATCACATTCAGGTGAAAATGTTTTAAAGTTTCCTTGTGTAGATATTCTTGCAGATCAAATCAGGATGAAACACAATAATCATTAATATTCATTTCCAGAAAGGGTTTGTACCTTCTGTTGTATCTGAAGAGTGCCTATCACATGACTGATTCTAATTATAGCCACAGACTTACTGAGAGCCACAACAATAATAATGGCAACATCCTAAGAAAGCAGGAACATTCTGGAATTACAAGGAACAGTAGTAATTTTCTAGTTTCTCCATGTTTGGACTTGTATTTTGATTTCTTTTTAATTTTTAAATCAAACTAATGTGGTGGGTTTTTTGTTTTGTTTTGGTTTGGTTCAGTTTGGTTTGGTTTTGTTTTGGGTTTGGTTTGGTTTGGCTTGGTTTGATTTGGTTTGGTTTGGCTTGGTTTGATTTGGTTTGGTTTGGGTTTGGGTTTGGTTTGGTTTGGTTTGGTTTGGTTTGGTTTGGTTTGGTTTTTTCCATGGGCCACATTTATACTTAGCATTGCTTTAAGAATATTTCATCGTGTGTGTTATTGACCTAATTAACAATGATGGCTTGTTTGGAGCCATGAAGGTACAGTTTGCCAAATCTTTTAATTTATGCTTATATATTATAGTAGTGGAGGCTTGAGACATTTAAATATTGGCTTATTTATCTTCATCTTGATCAAAGGAAGATCCATTGGTCACTCTTTGTAAAGGAAAAAAAGATTCTTGAAGAATCCTAGGTAAAGAAGATGAGGACTTAAAAACAAAGTTTAGAGAGCTTTTCTTATCCATAGAGGGATGTAAAGTGCAAAACACATACTTCTTTTTATTTTTCTCTTTTTTCTTTTTTTTTTTTTTTTTTTTTGGTGTGTGTGTGCAGTTTAGGGAGATATCCTAAGAGGAAACATGTACTTTATCAACTCATTTACTGGACTGCTCCTCAATTCACTATGACCATATGTGAATAGTATGTCTATAACTGCCTATAAAACTATTCTTAAAAGTAAAGAGAAATACTTCTAAACTGACCCCAGATTCTTAGAGAAAACAGAGACAGATCATGATACCCAATAAATATTTTAAAACACCTAATAAATTAAGAGAAACCAAAGAAACTCTCAAAGCTATTAGTTAAATTTTAACCTATAACATATTTTATAAATACATGGGATCTAAGGGCTGGAAAGAGCTATTAGATCATATAGTTTTTTTTGTTTTTTTTTTTTTCCTGAGCTCAATGATTTATGTTTGATGAAAGCATATCTTCCAGGCAGACTTCCAGACAATGCTTTGGATATATTAAGTAGTGGAGAATCCACCACTTCCCTCAGTAATTAGTGTTGCTATAAAAGCATGTACCTCAGGACTAACAGGGATTTATCTGTCTTCCTCAGTTTCTGGCCGTAGATTCTGTTTAGATGAGAAAGCACTTCAGTCCATAGCACTTTTTCTTTCCAGAGAATACTTAGGCAACTATACTTAAGTTCTTTTCTTTCTTCTGATTAGCTAAACAGCTTGATTTCCTTCAATGTCTCACCACATGGCAATTTCTATAGCACGTGGATCATTTCTGTGGCTACTTTCTGTACCCTCTTCGGCTTTTCAACATCCTTTCAAAAGGAGGCACAGGAAAACAGTTTGCAGTGAATCAGTACCATTTTGGTGAAGCTGCTTACTGAAGTAAAGTATCACAGTATCATAGTACATTAGAGGTTGGAAGGAACCTCAAGAGATCATTGGGTCCAACCCCCCCTGCCAGAGCAGGATCACTTAGGGTACTCTGCACAGGAATGCATCCAGGTGGGTTTGGAAAGGCTCCAGAGAATGAGACTCCACAACCCCGCTGGGCAGCCTGTTCCAGTGCTCTGTCATCCTCACTGGAAAGAAGTTTCTCCTCATGTTGAGGTGCAATCCTCTATGTTCAAGTTTGAACCTGTTATTCCTTGTCTTATCACTGTGAACCACCCAAAAGAGCCTGGCCCTCTCCACTTGACACCCACCCCTCAGATGTTGATAGACATTGGTGAGATCCCCTCTCAGTCTTCTCTTCTCCAGACTAAACAGCCCCAGGGCTCTCAGTCTCCCTTCACAGGGGAGATGCCTTTCTCCTTTAGATGTCCCCTGTGTGTACACCTCACCCCAACCCAACTCTCAACCCATTTATCATTGTGTTTGACTAGTAGTTAATTTTTGGTTGCTTCTCAACCCAGACCCCTGAACTGTTTCTCTGTCTAATATGAAGGCTGATTCTGGAGGTTTCAAGTACATGTCTTACTCCTAACAACAGCACATATAACTTCGTGTTGTACACTTTAAAGGAAATTTTGGTTAAGTAACCAACTTGTGGTAGTTTCAGTCCGTGCCTGGAAAATTTTCCACAGATCTTGAACAGAAAGTAGTAGAATGTAAATAAATCACCATTGGGTGTAAAAAGGAAAAGAATGATAAGTTCTAAACAATTCTATTGGACAGATAATAAACATAAAACTTAGACCTGTAAACTAACTCTCTCTCTTTTCACTTTCTCTGCTCTGGCTGGTGCTTCTGCTGGGGTTTGCTGACCTTGGCTGTGTTCTTTGTTGTGGCTAAGTACTAATAAACAACTCTCTGCTCTTTCTCTTGTCCCTCGTGTACAGGGGAGTAAATGGAAGGGGGCAGGGAGTGGGGAGGGTATTATTAGCCCCCTTTTATTTGTCTAGGGGGCTTCTTGTGCTGTTTATAAATTTTAAATACCTATGAATATTGTAAATATTGCATATTTTGTACATCTTAATTGCATTTCATTTTATATTGCAGTTTTGTTTGTAAATATAGCTTCATTTTTTTCAACCTGAGCTGGTCTGGCAATTTAATGTTTGGGGGAAATTTTCAACCCACCACACAACTGATTATTGATAGAATTCTGTAGGATTGGACATGAAATGCTGATTCCAGAAGCACCTCCCAGAGCAGCCCTCGTGTAAAAGCTGTTCCTCACTGAAACTATGTCTTGAGAGATAACATTTATATTGTCACATTTGTATTATGTTTTTATTTGCTGTTGTGTGACATTAGGAGAATGCTGATGATTTTGTGTCTATGTTACATTCAAATTTTATTTTAAAAAAATGTTTTCCATATTTTCAAGATGATCCCTGTTGAATATGAAGAAGAGAAAGGGATGTCACAGTCTTGAGGATTCTTCTTGAAGACAAACAAGAATTATTATGTTCTTCCAGCTGTCTGGCATGCATAACTTAGCTATTCCATTGCAATCAGTTGCAAAATTAGTGGTGGCAGAGGCACTGTCACGCAATTAAGACACATCAGCTCCTTCCTTTCAGTCAGCATGCAGCAATGTGCTCAATGGTTCCACACTTAGTGCCCAGATAGGGCTACTCTTGCACCTTCTTAAACATTAAAAAGACAGAAAAGAAATTCATGTCAAACCTCCATTTAAACCTGCTTGGAAGTAATAGTTGTTTATGTTCTATGGACCCCCCCCAAAAAAAAAAGGCCAAACCAAAACCACCAAACCCAGAGCATTTAAACCTCTGTTTTACGAAATGTTGTACCTTAAAACAAAGGATTTGTTTACCTTGTTGCATATCCAGAGGCAAATATTCTATTTTAACCAGTGGAATCAACATTTGATGTACAGAGCCCTTCTTTGTAAGACATAATTAAAGCTGAAAGTACTGAAGTAGACTAACTCTAGGTACATGTGTGTATAACATAGAGTGGAATTTTGATTTAGCCATGGTTGGCTTAAAGTAAATGTTATCCTCCTGACAGAATTGCCAGCACAAGAAAATAAATTGTTAAAAAAATAAATCTTAGACACTATTTTCTTTAAGTTAAAAACGAGAAGGAAGAGTAAAACAGTGTGAAAATGACTGACTTATTCATCTTAGGTTGATCTATAAACTATGGAATTTACTGATCTCTTAGACATTGTGCATTTTCAAAGACAAAAGTAGGCAGTCAAATACATTCCAAATCTTTTTCTTTCTTTCTTCCCCACCCCCATGTCCCCCAATTTATTTTTTTTTTTCCCTGCTCAGAGGGACATGAGAGTAGAAATGTTTTGTCCACGTTATGATACAGACGCCTTTCACAGGACAAGAAAAGGAAATTTTCCTGATCATCCATTTTCTGATTTCAGAGCCATTTCCCATCCTCCTAAATTGCTTAATACTCCCTGTAGCTGGACCTTTGACCTGGAATCTTTATGCAAGATTAACGGGAAAGCAAATGGGAATTAGTATCTGAGCAGGTTGCTGCACAGTTCTTGCTTTTATCTAGCACTCCACCTGTTTTGTTTTTTTGGGAGGGGTTTGTTTTTGTGTTTTTTTTTCTTTTTTACAATTATTCTTTCATTAATTTCTGAAGCCAGAGATCCTAAAAGACCTTCCTATTTCTTCTTTCTATCTTCCCTCCCCTGTTCTCAATTCTTTCCATCTCCTATCCCAAAATTATCAAACTCGCTCTGCTTGTAACTGACATGCTGACAGGAAATTATTACACGTCATTACACTTCTTAAAACACAATTTACCCAGCCTTTGCAAATTATTCTATAGCAAGTGTTGAGGGGGTAATGGAAACTGTCTATTCCACTTACAGTTGTCACTCGTGCTTTCTTCTGTATGGTGAACAATTTATGTTTTTTTTCTCTCTCTCTCTCAAAAAAAAAAAAAATAGGCTGTGCTTGAAATATGTAGAAGCAACTTATCATGGAATGGGAAAATAAACCTCCTGTTTGAGTTCCCTTACTCTGCATTACTACAGAGTGGATCCTTTTTCTGTTGTAACCTCATTAGTCCTCATGCAAACACGGTACAGGCTGATGAGTATTTAGTAGAAGCAGACCTCCTCCTGACTTCTGGCATGCAATTTGCACTTGACACTGTAGTACCCCAGACTGATCATCCACAATCATAATAGTCCTGTTCCTTGCCTGACATTTTTATTCTTCTTCACTGATAGCTATTGCAAAAGGGGTATCTGTGGTATCATTTTTTGCCCCTGTTGCTGCCTCTTAGGTTTGTTTTGTGCTTTCTCTTTTGGTTTTGTCTTAACACAAATTCAAACCACCAAATCTTCAAGTGAACAAGCTGTATTTGTTTAAAAGACTTAGAAACCAAAAATAGATTGTGACACACTCTCGTCCTCAGCATGATCATATTGATTAGCTTTCAGGCATTCCTCTGTCAGGCTCATTCTGCCTCAATGGGAGAAGGATGATGAATTGTCTGACTACTAGAGGCAGGGAGAAAGAAATGCTAAGCCTGGATCTGGGAATTGGCTAAGTACTTCAGTGGAGCCTCAGCCTCTCAATTGCTCTCAGCAACTTGGCCTCCTTGATTTATAAACTGGAGTGGTGATTAATGATCTTTTAAGTGCACAAGGCAGGCCAAATCTGCACAAATCGGGCCACTCAAACATGACTGCTACTCGTAGGAGAAGAATAACAGCCTTTACATAGAGGTAATTGAGACAGCTTCAGAGGATCTGGTAGTCTGCTTTAGGAGAAATAAATCAGCCACACAGGCCATCTATTTTTGAAATCAGTCTTTCTCATCAAACCTCCTCAGGTCAGCACGTGGAGCTGGGGATGTGGTAGTTTAGCAGATGTACTTCAGGTGAGAAGCAAGGCAGATGAAGCAGCCCCTGTGCTCAGAGAGCATCCCCCCTGGCCATCCTGCTGCAGCTTCTCAGTGTCACTGCTGAGAGTGATCCCATCTTTGTCTGCACCTCTGTGTTGGACAAATGGGACCTGCTCTGTGGGTTAGAGGCTTGAGTCTGCTACCTATTGTACTTATCCTGTAGCTGTCTCACTACAGCCTTTGCCTGGGCTGCCTGCAAATGCCTGAACTTCTTTCAATGTCTTGTGATCCTATCTGCTGTGCTTCAGGGCCAAATCAGGCTTCCTGCTTCATAGGGGGCAAAGACCTCAAAAAGTTTGACATAAAGCTCAAAACCTGGAAGCCTTGGCTCCTCCTGCGTGCCTAATGGTGATTAATTTTAACAGACAGAAACACTGGCAGTAGGGACTCAGTGTGCAGCAGCTTATGTGAGTCATCCCTTTCCTCCAAAATGTGGCTCCTCAAGAAAATACTTAGTTTACCTGTCCTTAGGGCCAGCTCTGCAGACAAGTGATCTGCCTTAAAGGGAGCAGTGAACTTGAAAGCCACTGTAGTATCTGCAGTGTAAGACAAAATGATTTTCATACCATGCTTGTGAAATGGAGATCAGAAATCATGGAGCATTTATCAAAGAAATTATACCTGGAATCAGGACAGCTGTCAGTGGTAAACAAAAGGGGCAGCCAGAAGAGCAACCCAGCAGGAGCGATAGCAGAAAGGTAACTTGTGGTCAGGAAAGAGCACACACTCTTCCCTGGAGGGAGGTGTCAAGGTGATTTCAGTCTGATGACCCCTCTGGAGAAAACTCTGCTCTTTCTGGGGTGGGGGAGGGAGAAATCACAATTCTGATTTCTGAAACTCATAACAGACAGAGCCATTTGCTGCGAGGTCAGGAATATATTTTCCACTAGTCTTCTCCAGGCAGAGGAGTTGCAACAAATGTCAGGAATTATCCTTAGACTCAGGCTATCCATGGATAACAAATATCATTACCCTGTTTCCATGAGTGCTGTGGCTGTGAGCTTCCATGGAAGCTAACCCCCAACTGCAGCTTCTCACAAGAGGACTGGAGAGTTTAAAAGACACAGCACTACAAAATCCTCTCTAGAGGAACTTTCCTGTCTGTTTTTGCCATTACTGAAATGTTACTATTAACAGAAGGGATGTGGGAATCACCAGACTCATAGCCCTTTTATCTCCTTGAAGGTGACTTCCCTGCTTTGCTACATTTCTCTTTGCTCCTGTACCAATTGTACAGAGCAATATCTGACTCAGAGAGGCATTGTGGAAACAAATTTTAAATATTTGGAAACCATCAGATGCAAGAGCAAAGGACTTCACACAAAAATATACAGAAACACACATGCATACATATTCTCAGGAGTCCAAGTATCTCACCTCATGTACTTGAGGTTGTTCTTCTGACAGCAGCTCCTTTGAAGTTAGGGTCATAGACATTATTTTTAATGTCAGCTTTGTGAAAAGAAAAAAAAAAGAGTTGTTATTTTATTATTATTATTATTATTATTATTACTACTACTACTACTACTACTACTATTATTTTAAGACTGCAAGAGGAGAACATGTTCCTTGAGTGCAGAGACCTTGTGCACTGGAAACTCCTGTGTCTCACTGGTCATTTCTCTGACACCTATTCTGCTATAAATGGAAACAGCAGGCAGGTTTCTCATTGGCATGAAATATGTGGGTATCGTGGTCAGTGCTTCCTTTAGCAACTGCTTGATGAAGAGGGAACTACTGGAAATGTCAGTTTTCTGACAAACCTAAGGAAAATTTTCTTCACCAAAAAAAACTCTGCAGACAGTGGTAGGTGAGTCTGATTTGAAACTCAGAGCAACGTAACCATCGAGGTGGAAGAGGATGATTCCTTAGAAATCAAAGACCTGTTTAGGATCAGTACAGACAAGTAAAAGATTGCTCCAGCCAGCAATGAGTGGTGGTCAAAAAACCCCAAACAAACCACAAACAAACCCAAGCAGAACAATGAAAAATAAATAAATAAATAAAAATAATAAAATAATAATAGTAATAATAACAACAAAATGAGAGAAAAGAAAAGCCCAAAATATTTTAGAGAGAATAAAATAATAAATGATATTTGAGTACATCTGCATTGTATTCACAAGATGTAAAATCCACAAAAAGCTGTTAAAAGAATAAGTTCATTCACAGTGTATGCCTTAGTTAGTCCAGGACCTTAATCCCAGTATTTGAGAAATGGGTAAGCAGATAAAATATTTGCTGCAAACAATGTAGACCAGACATTGCAAATAGAACAAAGCTGGCAAAGGAAGTTAAAGACTGTTGTGAAACATCCTAAATGTCTGAAACCAAAGTCTGTAAGTTGAAATAAGGTACGTATATTTTACTGTTGATAAAAAATGTTAAAGGAAATAATAGAATCATAGATTTGTTAGGGCTGGAAGGGACCTCAAGGATCATCTAGTTCCAACCCACCTGCCATGGGCAGGGACACCTCACACTACATGAGGTTGCTCAGAGCCACATCCATCCTAGCCTCCAAAACCTCCAGGGATGAGGCTTCTACCATGTCCCTGGGCAACCTGTTCCAGTGTCTCACCACCCTCATGGTGTAAAACTTCTTCCTAACATCCAATCTTATTCTACCCATTTCTATTTTTTTCCATTCCCCCTAGTCCTATCACTACCTGACACCTTAAAAAGTCCCTCCCCAGCTTTCTTGTAGGTCCCCTTAAGATACTGGAAGGCCACAATAAGGGCAGCATCCTTATATGCCCCCCATTCCAGCTTCCTTTCTTCCACTCCTTGTAGAGTTTCTTTTTGTGTGACATCATGTCCAGGAGCTCCTTGCTCATCCAGGCAGGTCTCCTAGCCTTCTTTCCTGCTTTCTTCTTTGTGGGGATACTTTGCTCCTGGGCACAGAGAAGGTGATCCTTGAACACAGACCAGATGTCCTGGGCCCCTCTTCCCTCTAGGGCTTTGTCCCACGGTACTTTGGCCAGCAGATCCCTGAAACGATCAAAGCCTGCACGCCTAAAGTCCAGGGTTGTAAGCTTGGGATATGTCCTCCTAGTTGCCCTGAGGATCTTAAATTCTGTAAATAAATACATAGCAGACAGCCTTTCTCTGGCTGACTTTCTAGAAGGTATGTATCAACTAAATCAACCTGTAAGGTTAACACAGGGAATAAAGTGCAATAACCTTTAGTATAAAGGTACAGGAATCATTCTGTCTCCACTGACCATTTGTGCTGAGACCACAGGAAGCAACATTAGCCACTTGGCACCTCTGAAGGCCATGAGACAACCATGCCTCAGTGAACTGTGTCGCTGCTAAATGCCACTCCCCAAATCAGTTATAGGTTGATTTCCACCTGTAGTGCCATAACATTTGTTATTGTTTTCATTCATTTTATATAAATGGTTTGAGTTCACAGTCTCACAGTATATCAGAGGTTGGAAGGGACCTCAAGAGATCATCAGGTCCAACCCCCCTGCCAGAGCAGGATCACTTAGGGGAGTCTGCACAGGAATGCATCCAGGTGGGTTTGGAAAGTCTTCGGAGAAAGAAACTCCACAACCCCCCCTGGGCAGCCTGTTCCAGGGCTCTGTCACCCTCACTGGAAAGAAGTTTCTCCTCATGTTGAGTTGAAATCTTCTATGTTCAAGTTTGAACCCATTGTTCCTTATCACTGTGAACCACCCAAAAGAGCCTGGCCCCTCCACTTGACACCCACCCCTCAGATATTGATAGACATTGATCAGATCCCCTCTCAGTCTTCTCTTCTCCAGACTAAACAGCCCCAGGGCTCTCAGTCTCTCTTCTCAGGGGAGATGCTCAAGTCCCCTAAGCATCCTCATGGCTCTCACTTGGATTCTCTCCAGCAGGTCTCTGTCTCTCTTGAACTGGGGAGCCCAAAACTGGACACAGGATTGCAGGTGTGGTCTGACCAGGGCAGAGTAGAGAGGTAGAACTTCCCTAGCCCTGCTGGACACACCTTTCTTGATGTTCAGGATCTCATTGGCTCTCTTGGCCACAAGAGCACATTGTTGTTCCATGCAGAACTTGCTGTCCATCAGCACTCCAAGGTCTTTCTCTGTGGAGCTGCTTTCCAGCAGGGCAGCCCCTAACCTGTCCTGGTGCCTGTTGTTATTTCTCCCCAGATGTAGGACCCTGCACTTGTCCTTATTAAACTCCATGAGGTTTGCCTGCACCCAGCTCTCAGCCTGTCCAGGTCTCATTGGATGCTGCACAGCCTGACAGGTGTCAGCCACCCCCCAGTTTGTATCATCGGAACTTGCTGAGGATACTCTCAATGCCCTCAGCCAGGTCATTGATAAAGATATTGAACAAGATTGGACCCAGTACTGATCCCTGGGGAACACCACTGACCACAGGCCTCCAAGTTGACTCTGTGCCATTGATGATGACCCTCTGAGCTCTGCTGTTGAGCCAGTTTGCAATCCACCTCATTGACCAACCATCTATGCCACATCTCCTGAGCTTTTCTATGAGGATGCTATGGGAGACAGTATCAAAAGCTTTACTGAAGTCAGGATATATGACAGCCACTGCCCTCCTTCATCTACCCACTTTGTCATTCAAGGGTCTGTATTAAAGGGTTGAATCCACCCTTAAACTCTTTTCTCCAGTAACCATTTCAGCTTTAACCAAGGACTAGAAGTTGAACAGAAGTCTACAAATGTTGACGTGTTAATTCAAATCCTTCAGTTTTATGCCAAAAGTCTAACTGGCAGTCTAATGTCAGAAATGACATCAGCAGAATGAAGTGCAACACTCAGTTAGTTGATTAATTAGTTAATAATATAATCAGTTCCCCCTGTTGGCTGTTTGCAATCTGTCTTGTCTGCTTTCTCTTTCTCTCACAGCATTTTCTGTCTTTTATAAATAGAGGACCATTACTATATCTTTAAAAGCAAGTCAGCACATATAGGAGCAATAATTGTGTTTTATAGCACAAAATCAAACTGTTTGATACTATTGGCTTCTAGGTTTTTTTTGCAACCATTTATTAAAATTTCACATCTGCCCACAGACAGAATTGCTTAGAAAAACTGCTACACTGTCATGGCAAAAGTTTATTTTGCTATGGGTTGTTTCATCTCCGACCAGTTGCAATATTGATTTCTCTCAGTGGATTAATTATCAGTGGCAGTTTCAGTCTTCCTTGCAGTGGGCAGAAGGAAAAATGATGTTTTTATTTCAAGGAGGTCTATTGACAATTGTGCCTGGGCTTCCCTTGGGTCCTAAAGTCAATGAAGTTACAAGACCCATGTCATGAAAGTACTGTGCATGAAATTATTTATTTTATCTGTAGAGGTAGTATCATCTGCATGCCATAATGAACATTTAATTTTTATTTTTTTTTTAAAGCTAGCTTCATATGGTTTTCATAGTATATTATAACTGTCAAAACACCACAAAAATTGGACAAATAACAAATGACAGCATAGTACACAAAAAGTAACAGAAGTTATTCACACTAGCAACAAACCTATCAAAATGTTTGGACTGACTAGAGAGGCTTCATTCTTCTGTAACAGAATGTTGCCAGTTGAAAGCACTGAAGAATTTGGAAGGAAAATCCGAGCTTGTGTTGTTGCCAAAAAGCATGTATGCATGTGCAAAATACATTAGAGATCTGTGAAAACTCAACCTATAATGGGATTTTCTTGTTTTCTTTTCTCCCCAAACCCAAACCCACATATTGATAATACACATCAGTATGTCTACTTATTAATAGAATCATAGAATTGTTAGGGTTGGAAGGGATCTCAAGGATCATCCAGTTCCAACCCCCCTGCCATGGGCAGGGACACCTCACACTACATGAGGTTGCACAGAGCCACATCCAGCCTGGCTTTAAAAACCTCCAAGGATGAGGCTTCTACCACCTCCCTGGGCAACCTGTTCGAGTGTCTCACCACCCTCATGCTGAAGAACTTCCTAACATTCAATCTGAATCTACCCATTTCCAATTTTGCTCCATTCCTCCTAGTCCTATCACTACCTGACACCCTAAAAAGTCTCTACCCAGCTTTCTTGCAGGCCCCCTTCAGATACTGGAAGGTCTCCTCTGAGCCTTCTCTTCTCCAGACTGAACAGCCCCAACTCTTTCAGTCTGTCCTCATACGAGAGGTGCTCCAACCCTCTGATCATCCTTGTGGCCCTTCTGTGGACACGTTCCAGCACCTCCAGATCCTTCCTGTAATCAGAGCTCCAGAACTGGACACAGTACTCCAGGTGGGGTCTCACCAGAGCAGATTAGAGAGGGAGAATCACCTCCCTCAACCTGCTGGTTATGCTTCCCTTGATGCAGCCCAGGATGTGATTGGCTTTCTGGGCTGTAAGTGCACACTGCTGGCTCATGTTGAGCTTCTCATCCACCAGCACCCCCAAGTCCTTCTCTTCAGGGCTGCTCCCAAGCCAGTCCCTGCCCAGCCTATATCGCTGCTTGGGATTGCTGCAACCAAGATGCAGGACCTTGCATTTGGTCTGGTTGAACCTCATGAGGTTGTCATGAGCCCACCTCTCCAGCCTGTCAAGGTCCCTCTGGATGGATCCCTTTCCCTCCAGCGTGTCTGCTGCACCACACAGATTGGTGTTGTCAGCAAACCTGCTGAGGGTGCACTCAATGCCACTGCCAATGTCACCAACAAGATGCTGAACAAGACAGGTCCCAGTACTGATCCCTGAGGCACTCTACTTGTCATTGGCCTCCACTTGGACATGGACCCATTGACAGCCACTCTTTGGGTGCAGTGATCAAGCCAGTTCTTTATTCAATGAGTAGAATAGGTATATATGTATATATGTGTGTGTGTTTGTGTGCATAATCTACACATAGTTGTCATAACCTTCATGGTGTTGTCACAATGCATGGGTTACTTGCGTGTTAAGTACGCTGCACTATTTGAAAATCTTTAAAAAAATATTGTTACTACTAAATGATCTATTAAAGTGTGCATGTTTTGCTTTTGTGTTTTTCTTAAAATCTTAATTCAGTTACTACAGAAACCAGATGCAAAGAGACTGCAAAGGAAAATTTGAGTGTGGGTAAGGATGCTGGTGTTCTTTCTGTTGTCTTATTTCGCCTTCAAACATGCTTACAGGTGCTCTGCAAACTGCCACTGAAGCAGATGAGATTGATGAATCAACTTTCCACAACACAATGTGAGATTGTGGAGTTGGGCCTACCTGATTCAAAGTATTGCAAAGAAGATTATATAGCCTGGATTCAATATCTGATGCTTTTAAACTGGAGACCACTTGTTTTACTGAGATTATGTTGTAGCCATGTAGGCTAATTGGTTTGCATATCTGAAACATACTCTGCCAGTTTTGTTACTTGCAGGGCACAGGCTGATTTTGTAGGAGTGCAACTGAGAAAGATATGTTTACTCACAGAAGAGCTAATTTGATAAAGAATCAAGCATGAATACTAAACTCAGTGATAACATTCACTGGCAACACTATTGAATTTACTCTGTACCTTTGAAAAGCTTGCAAAATGTTTCCCTCAGCCATTTGGGTCCCTCAGCCTTCTGCAGAGGATAAACAAAGAAGGAAAACATTATTTAAATATCTTCCTTATCTCCAGCACTTTACAAGATGATTATTTCCCTAATCACCACAGCCCAAGACACCACAAAAGCCTGAGAAGACATCTCATAAGGCTGAAAAATAACTCCCCATTTTAAACAGAAAAGGAAATGTACTGTTAGGCTAGTAGTGCTGGGGACTTGTGGGGGTTTCTAATGAAGTGACCTTCTTCTGTGTTCTATCCCTTTTTTCACTCAGAGTCTCTGAATTCATCAGGTAGAGCTCAACCACACCATAGTTACAACACTTCTATGCTGCAAGTCTCATTTTTTGCTGCATAGTGTGGTCACTAATTCCCAACAGCTGTGTAAGTAGTCATACAGTTTTACTTATGTTCAACACAAACATAATGAGGTAATTTGTTGAACACTGGGCTAGAGCAGAAGCTCCAAGCAGATGGATTTTTTTTTGTTGTTATTGTTTTAAACTAGATGTGAAATATTCTTACACTTCAGAGGAATCCATTTCTTGTTCTCTAGCCAGATGCAGTGAGTATTTGGAGAAGAGGTAGAACACCAACTATGAAGGGTGTCCATCTCTAGCAATGATTTGCACAGGGAAGTTAATGACATTGCTTCCTCCTCAATCCAATTCCAATGGATGCAAAAAATGGTTGTTGAAAACTGATACAGATAGAGTGCCTGCAGGTTTTGACTTCCTCCTGAGACAGAAGATTTTTGAAAATATTTTTTAAGGACTATAGCTAACACTTCAACTGATCTAAACACTAGAAGATTTGCATAGTGGGAAGTACGGATTTCAGTCTTCTGTGTGCATACATATTTTTACAATAAATTCAAGGACAAATACTAATAATTTAATAAACATATGTAGTGCAAGAAAGTATGGAAAGCCAAAAAAGAAAATTAATATCAATATGTTGTAGCAAACAAAACCAAACCCAAAGAAACCACAATAAAGTTTAGAAAAATGAGTGAAGCAGATGTGCTTTTTCATGCTTGACCATGTCAGGACCACAGCAGGGCTGAGACTGGCTTTAGCTGTCACAGATGAAACACATCAGGAGTTCCTCAAAAAACCTGTACTCTGCATGTTCATTTAGATTTTACTGTTCAGCATCCTGTTCCTTCTCTTGCAATTAAAATACCTGATCTGGAAATTAATCACATATACTTACCACAAAAGTGGTTCAAAAAGAGGCTGCTTTGGAGTCATAAACACAATCCACATGGCCACATGTGCTTGCTTGCTGTGCTGGCTGGAGAACAAAAATGTAGAGTTCCGGTATTGTCACTTCTCTGTCTTTATTATGGGCATATTCTTTATCCTTGAAAGACAGGATATAAATGTCTTCAAGATCTTCTATTTCAGTATTTATAAAGTTGATAAAGCTTGGTAATTATTTTCAGATAAGGTTCCCAGAAGTCATCACTCAGTGTTCAGTCCTGAGGAAGCTATGTGGAGCTGTGTAGTTTTTTTAGACTTTCATACTAGAATTGCGTATGTGAGATGTGAAACCAGTGTCACTCTCCAAAGTACCAATGTAAAAAGAGAGAAAGAATACAAATTACATTTTTCCCTGTGGAAGAAGCATGTAGTGGCAACACAGTTTTATACAGACAGAAGTTTACTTGGAAAAAATGTATACATTGACTACACAAGGAAGCACAGGTAAGTACACAAACTGCTAAGCAGAAGCATAACAAAGCTGTGGAAGGAAACTGAAAAGCATACACTAAAGCAAACTCAGCCTCATACCTAAACCTCTGACCTTAGGATTTTGTAAGACATTATTGTGTCAAAAAAACCCAACCCAACAAACTAATACAACCAAAAACCAAACCGAAACCCAAACCCAAACCCAAATCCAAATCCAAACAAAATCCCCACCAAAATGAACCAAAACAATTACAATTTTAATGTGATTGCGCAATATTAAAAAAGATAAATTTATGTATATAAAAATACACATCAATGTGTACTCCAGAACTTGAATTGCACTGCAATCACAGTATAATTGCACTGTAGTTATTCAGAGGTATCACAAAATTCCAGTGGTTTGGTAGAAATTTCTGATATTTGAATGTCTAAAATAGGCATTGAGTCCTCTGTTGGGATAAAAACTTGGAGACAAAGTTACAGGTAAACTGATACACTAGATAAATACATAAGCACATCTTTCAAAATTGCAAGGATTTGAAAGCAAAGAGTCTAGAGGCTTCTCAATATTTCAGCAAGAACAAATAACATAAATGTCAGGTACAGACACTTTTTTAACATTTACACTCCCTTTACAGATAACATTGAGGGGCAAACACACTGATACTGTGTGATACATCTCAGATGGTCATGGGTGCACATGGATCGTGATAGAAACTCTTTCCCATTCTCCTTCCTTTCCCTTGCCTTGCTTGCCTTTGCCCTCCCCTGTCCATTTCTCCATCTATTCCCCTTCCTCTATTCATTCCCCTTCCCTTCCCTTCCCTTCCCTTCCCTTCCCTTCCCTTCCCTTCCCTTCCCTTCCCTTCCCTTCCCTTCCCTTCCCTTCCCTTCCCTTCCCTTCCCTTCCCTTCCCTTCCCTTCCCTTCCCTTCCCTTCCCTTCCCTTCCCTTCCCTTCCCTTCCCTTCCCTTCCCTTCCCTTCCCTTCCCTTCCCTTCCCTTCCCTTCCCTTCCCTTCCCTTCCCTTCCCTTCCCTTCCCTTCCCTTCCCTTCCCTTCCCTTCCCTTCCCTTCCCTTCCCTTCCCTTCCCTTCCCTTCCCTTCCCTTCCCTCTTTTGCAAGGGTCCATATGATGCATACTGACCGCAAGTTAGAAAGATGAATTCCCCCCCCCCCAAAGTTCCTGTATATAAATACCAATTATGTAGATGAGAATTTCACCCAAAATAAATTGCATGTTCCATCTGATTATAGGTAATAGATTATTCCAGACCTACACTGTCCTCAGGTGGAATTGGAAGATCCTTTAAACATCAAGGAGTATATTCATAACTATTATCCTCTTAACCCTTTGATGTGAAAAGATTGCTATAAAATTTACTAAATTCATCTAAAATGACTTTTGAATCTCCAATCACTTTGTTCTCTGCATTAATAATACTAGGACTAATCCTGCATGACTTGTGAGATTTAAGATGAGTAGCTAATAGCTTTTGAATCAAGGGTGTCTTTCAAGGGTGCCTCTAAGCAGTAGCTAAAACTGTGCGTGTGCAATTTGTCTTATCCAAATTGGTGCATATTCAGAAGGCGAAGTAACCTATATACAAACTGCATTTTCATTCCAGATGTATGTAGAACATGATCTTCCTACCTCATATATGCAAATATAGTCTGAGGATTAACAGTGGATTTGTTACACAGAGAACAGAAAAGAACTACACATGAACAGTTACAGATACTTCCAAAAGTTTAGCTCTATTTATCCAACTAGGAACTGTGGGAGTTTCGTTGCTTTCAGTCTGCTGTTGGATGCTTGGTTGTTTTACACTGTCCTCCCTAGTTCCAGAATTTTGTCACCCTGGAGTCAGATTAAGGCTAACACATGGAGATTTGTATTTTCCTCCTCTGTTCTCCACTCCTCACTATCTGGCCTTCAGGTAAAAACCAATCTGAAACACTCAGCAGTGGGAGCAGCTGCAGACACAGCCAAAGGCTGAGCCTTTGTGTACTCAGAGACTGCATACAATCTTGGTATTTTCTTGGCACTCGAGTTTGTCTGACTTTTTTCTTCCTTCATAGTCTCTGCATCCAATGTTTATTCCTACCTAGTTCTTTTGCCCTTCTGGGGAGGGAGTTTTTAGGGTGTCAGGTAATGACAGGTCAAGGGGAAAGGAAAAAAAACTAGAAATGGGTAGATTCAGATTGAATGTTAGGAAGAAGTTTTTCACCATGAGGGTGTTGAGACACTCGAACAGGTTGCCCAGGGAGGTGGTAGAAGCCTCATCCTTGGAGGTTTTTAAAGCCAGGCTGGATGTGGCTCTGTGCAACCTGATCTAGTGTGAGGTGTCCCTGCCCGTGGCAGGTGGGTTGGAACTAGATGATCCTTGAGGTCCCTTCCAACCCTAACAATTCTATGATTCTATAATTCTCCCCTGTTTTAAGTCCTTCAGATTCAATATTCCTTCATCTTCTTCCGTTCTTTTCATGTATCTGAAAATAACCTTACTTCTTTCTTTGACCAGCCTCCCTTCCTGAAAGATGTAATGGAAAAACATGGACTCAAGAATGGCATCAGCACCAGCCTGATGCAACCTTTTTGCCTTCTCTTTTATAATGCAATGAACTGCCCAGTTTTGAGTAAAATAAAACATCATTTCTGTCTCCATCCTCAAAGAACATGAGATCATTCCAGACTAAATATTATGAAAAGTAAGCATTGCCTTGCCTGTGAACAGACCTCCTCTACACATGGGAGAATAATGTTCTCAATAATCTAAAGGTAAAAGAAACTGCTGCTGCAATACCCAGAGATAGTGAGCAGAGCTGTAAGGATCCAATGACACAGTAGTACCTTCCTGGTTTTCATTCTCTCTTGAGCTCACCTGGAGTCACTGCTTGTGCTTCAGGCAGTAGCTTGGACAGGAAGACTCCAGGGGTCATGTCCAGCCTCAAATGCTTAATGATTCTTCATTCAGGGTCAGGTCTTCAGAGGTAGTTTGACATACTGACTGTGTCTTATCTGCAAACACAAGCCACACTCCAAAGTTATGTCCACTTTACTGTCTCCCTTTCTTTTCTCTCTTCCTTCTCTCCTTTCCCCCTCAGCATGTGAGGAGATACATGCATGGAGATTTGGAAAGGGTCCACACACTGGGCAGATCTCTGGTGCAGATGCTCAGGAAACCTGGGAGACTACTGCTCCTGCAGCTTTTTTTTTATGGCTTTTGAGTGTGTGGTTGAGCTCACATCTGCTGAGGCATGTAACATCTTATAAGTGATCTTGAGAGTAAAATGATGGGCAGAAAAGACAGTGATAATTGTGGGACTCAGCCTGTGAAGACTGTTAAGGAAGCAGACAAGTATTTTCTGAACCCTTTCTCAGGCCCAGTTGAAACCAGCAATGGACATTTGAATACTGCATATCAGCAATTAAAAGCAGTAATCAACAAACTGCTGCCTAAGAAAATCTTGAAATGTAGAGTTCACAAGTTGAAAATAGATTATAAACCCACAATTTATTGGAAACACGGAATGCATTCCCAACTGGGAATTCCCAATGCACGCACACAGACAGTTTATATCCATTGCCCCTTGTCCTATCACAGGGTGCAAGGGAGAAGAGCGTGTCCACTCCCTCTTGACACCCAGCCCTCAGATATTTATAAACATTTATCAAATCCCCTCTCAGTCTTCTCTTCTCCAGACCAAGCCTCAGGTCTCTCAGCCTCTCTTCATAGGGCAGTGCTCCAGTCCTCCAGTCCCTTAATCATCCTGGTAGCTCTCTGTTGGACTTTCTCCAGCAGATCCCTGTCCCTCTTGAACTGGGGACCCCAGGTGAGGCCTCACCAGGGCAGAGTAGAGGGGGAGGAGAACCTCCCTGGATCTGCTGGCCACACTCCTCGTAATGCACCCCAGGATCCCATTGGCCTTCTTGGCCACAAGGACATATTGCTGACCCGTGAATAACTTGTCCACCAGGACTCCCAGGTCCTTCTCCACAGGGCTGCTCTCCAGCAGATCACCTCCTAACCTGTACTGCTGCAGTTTATTATTCCTTCCCAGATACAGGACTTGGCACTTATCCTTGTTGAACCTCATTAGGTTCCTCTCTGCTCAGCTCTGCAGCCTGTCCAGGTCTTGCTGAATGGCTGCATAGCCTTCAGGTATCTCAGCCAAGCCTCCCAGTTTGGTATTGGCGGCAAACTTGCTGAGCAGACCCTCTGTTCCCTCATCAATGTCATTGATGAAGATGCTGAACAGACAGCATCACGTCATAGCATCCAGTTTTAAGATCAGTAGGATAGGTAACACAAATTTGGTTTCTTGAGTGACTTTAGCAAGAATGGTAGAATGATCAGGCTGAAAGGAAGAAAGAAAGGCATCTTTAAATGTCATCCATCTCTTGCACTTGTTGACTTCCTGGGGAGGCCAACAAGGCTGTGGCTGAAACACCATTGCTGCTTCACACGCTGTATCTTCTCAGACAGTCAAGGATAGGGTTGCATACAGATACTGCCTCATTGTTCACAGAGCTCTTGCCAGGTAGCTAATAGTTTTTGTATTTATGGAAGGCAAACACAGGCTCACAAGGCCAGCAAAAACAGAGAAAACTGCATTTACATTTCAGCAGTCCTAGGTGCTCAGTGAGGCAGTGTCTATTGAAGTCCTAGCACTGCAATGATTTATGCCATGGTGGTAGTCCTAGGCTATGCCTTTAAAATTTTTTTCACAGGTCTTGAACAGAAGGTAGTAGAATGTAAATAAATCACTATTGGGTGTAAAAAGGAAAAGAATGATAGTTTTAAACAATCCTATTGGAGAAACAAGGGACTTAAACTAGTTGTACCAAAACAATCTCTCTCTCTTCTTCCTCGGGCTGGGAGATGCTAACTTTGTGCTTCTGCTGGCTTCTGCTTGACCTTGGCTGCATTGTTTTAGCTAAGTCTAACATCTCTCTGATCCTTTCTCTTGTCCCTTTTGTACAAGGAGGGTAAGGGGGAGGCAGGGAGGGAGAAGCTATTAGCCTCCCCTGGCTTAGGGGGAGCAGGGGAGGTCCTTGTGCTGTTCGTCACAGAATCACAGAATTTCAGGGGCTGGAAGGGACCTCAAAAGATCATAGAATCATAGAATCATAGAATCAACCAGGTTGGAAGAGTCCTCCAAGATCATCTAGTCCAACCCCCTTGCCAGAGCAAGAGGACCTACACCAGATTACAATTTTTCTCAATTTATCAATTGTAAATACCTGTAAATACTGTAAATACTGTATATTTGTACTTATTCATTGCATTTTGTGGTAGATTGTAGTTTTGCTTGTAAATACAGCTTTCATTTGCTCCCAGCTGAGCTGGTCTGGCAAATTTAAGGTTGGTGGGGTGCGGAAGTTTCAACCCACTACAGCCACCTAAGAATATTGCACAGGAACTGCATTTAATAGTATTTGTTGAGTTATATTTGCCAGTTAAGTTGTATTTCCCAGATACAACCTGTTAAAGCTTCATGACACTTCCATGTATTTTCCAGCTGACAAAAGGCTGACAAATATCCTTTTGCATTAGAGAATCTCCTGATACTTTAAATACCCTTCCACAGAAAAAAAAAATAATATTCAAAGTTACCCATATTATAACTTGCTTACAGCTATGCATGTCTACTAAATATGCATTTCTATTAAGCTGCTATATTTCTGATCCCTAAGATCAAATTTTCACTAAAATAATTTCTTTTCTTGCACATCAAAATAAAAAATTAAGTAGTAAATATTGTGGTTGAGGATAGTGCACAGTGGAGTCTTCTGCTTTTATTTTTCTTCTAAGAAATAATGATTTCTTATGAAAAAGTTATGAACTTCTCTCTGTCTCTGGTTTACACCAGCCTTCATTTTCTAACAATCTGTGCCATGATCAGAGTATTTTGCAATTGCTTGTCTGTGCCACTGCTCAAATTCCTCAGGCTTGCTGTTTTGTGAAAGGAAGGAAGTAACAGGACATTTTAATTGATGTTGATTTTTACATGATTTTAACAGTGCCTGATGGATACAAGCTAAAAATCAATCACTGTCACTTAATTTCCAAGTCAGTCTAAGAATATGTGAAATGAAACATCACAAAAGGTGCTTAAGTAGAAGATATAAACTGAGATTTAAGACATCTGAGTGCTGGGTTCTACACATTGGCCACAACAACCCCATGCAGTGCTACAGGCTGGGGACAGAGTGGCTGGAGAGCAACCAAGCAGAAAGGGACCTGGGGGTACTGGTTGACAGCAGCTGAACAGGAGCCAGCAGTGTGCCCAGGTGGCCAAGAAGGCCAGTGGCATCCTGGCCTGCATCAGGAATAGTGTGGCCAACAGGAGCAGGGAAGTCATCCTGCCCTGTACTCAGTACTGGTTGGACCACACCTTGAGTACTGTGTCCAGTTCTGGGCTCCTCAATTCAAGAAAGATGTTGAGATGCTGGAACGTGTCCAGAGAAGGGCAATGAGGCTGGGGAGTGGTCTGGAACACAAACCCTGTGAGGAGCCTGTGAGGAGAGGCTGAGGGAGCTGGGGGTGTTTAGCCTGGAGAAGAGGAGGCTCAGGGGAGACCTTATTGCCCTCTACAACTACCTGAAGGGAGGTTTTAGCCAGGTTGAGGTTGGTCTCTTCTCCCAGGCAACCAGTGACAGAACAAGAGGACACAGTCTCAAGCTGTGCCAGGGGAGGTTTAGGCTGGATGTTAGGAAGAAACTCTTCACAGAGAGATGGGCCATTGGAATGTGCTGCCCAGGGAGGTGGTGGAGTCATTGTCCCTGGAGGTGTTTAAAATAAGCCTGGATGAGGCCCTTAGTGCCATGGTTTAGTTGATGAGATGGTGTTGGGTGATAAGTTGGACTTGATGATCTCAAAGGTCTTTTCCAGCCTGGCTAATTCTGTGATTCAGCGATTCAGTGATGGGAAGCTGTTTGATTTATTATGCAACAGATAAGATCTGCATAATGCAGCTTACTTATGGTTGAAGAAATCTTTCTAATGCAGGTTATTCCCAAATTCATAAAATTCCCTATTCCAGTCTATACTCTATCAGCAAGCCATAATTCTAGCTTTGAATCAATAAACTTATTAATTACAGAATAATATTTCTTCTGTTGATCAAAGGAGGAGATACCCTTTGGATGGAGGGTATGAAAATGGAACTAACTTCTGCCACAGCATATCCACAAGGGAGCAGCAAACCTGACCACTTATTTCCTATCATCTTTCAACTTGAAAAAGAGGTAGAAGACTTCACAGAGCCTTTTACATATCAGTATTTCAGATTTTACTCCTCAGGAGATATGCACATGTATATTTGAATTTCTGCCTTGACTGGAAAGTAGTTTAGTCTATAAACTTTTGTTGTTTTCTTAGTCAGCTAGGTTTGAATAAATGGTGGCAGGTCCAGATAGGAGATAAGATGCATAGATAGATCAGGCAGCACTGCACTGATAAAAATGACTCTGAAAAGGCCATTCACATGCTCAGTTATGTCTTTCAGATGAGAAGCACTAGCAACTTGCTGAGGGACAGGGATGCTCAGGCTACCCTTCAGCTGTAGCTCCTGTGTTCATTGAGTCAGGAAACATCCCTGGCTAATGTCAGAGGACACTTGTTCTTTTACAGCTTACTTGGTCCTGATTGTTCATCATAAATATTACCTGTGGTTATAAAGATACTATCCTCATTTTCAATACTTTTCATTTTCAAGATCTAACCACAGTGATCAAGTTAGAGCTTGTGTTTCCACAGCAGCTCCCATTCAATGAAAGCATTTGCGAATGTGTTTAAATGCAACCCTAGTGAAAACAAAATACCTACATGTTTTTAACATTAATATAAAAATGTCCCAATAGGAAGGATTTCCTGAGTGGGAGCTTTCATCTCTACCAAGTATTTGGTAGAGATCAAAACCGGATGAACTTGTGGCTCTTTTGTTGTTGTTGTTTTTTTTCTCCCATCCAAAAATTCACATAATAAAGGATAAAACAAAAAAAAAAAAAACCAAACAACCAAACCCTGACTTAACTAAAAAATGGGTTAGCCAAACAATTCAAATTTATCCTTAATGTGCAGAGGAGAGAAAGTATACATGAAAAGGCCTTTTGGGATTTCTGTGAAAAACAAGGACCACATGAAAAGTCAGTTGATGGGTTTTTTTTATTGTTTGTTCACCCTGTATTTTTATGGAGCCATTCACATGCGTTCATAAACTTTATTCGTCTTTCCATGAGGCAATTAGAAAGCTTCCAAAGTGGAAAGGAAGAGTACTGGTGGACAGCAGGTTCTCCATGGGACAGCAATGTGCTCTTGTGGCCAAGAAAGCCAAAGGGATCCTGGGGTGCATCAAGAAAGGTATGTCCAGCAGGGCTAGGGAAGTTCTTCTACCTCTCTACTCTGCCCTCCTGAGACCACACCTGCAATCCTGTGTCCAGTTTTGGGCTCCCCAGTTCAAGAGAGACAGAGACCTGCTGGAGAGAATCCAAGGGAGAGCCAGGAGGATGATTAGGGGACTTGAGCATCTCCCCTGTGAAGAGAGACTGAGAGCCCTGGGGCTGTTTAGTCTGGAGAAGAGAAGACTGAGAGGGGATCTGATCAATGTCTATCAATATCTGAGGGGTGGGTGTCAAGTGGAGGGGGCCAGGCTCTTTTGGGTGGTTCCCAGTGATAAGAAAAGGAACAATGGGGTCAAACTTGAACATAGAAGATTTCAGCTCAACATGAGGAGAAACTTCTTTCCAGTGAGGGTGACAGAGCCCTGGATCAGGCTGCCCAGGGGGGTTGTGGAGTTTCTTTCTCCAAAGACTTTCCAAACCCACCTGGATGCATTCCTGTGTGGACTACCCTAAGTGATCCTGCTGTGGCAGGGGGGTTGAGCTGATGATCTCTTGAGGTCCCTTCCAACCTCAGATATATTGTGAGACTGTGAATTAAGTATAATTTTCCATTTCCTTATTTATGATCCTGTGGCTACTAAACGTTGACAATTTCTGCTTTGCCACAACGTCACCAGGAAGCTTGATTGTGCATATCACCTCCAAAAGGGAAGATTTAAATGGAAGACTTCTACTTTCAAGTCTACCAAATTCACTTTAAAAAACAAAACAAAACAAAACAAAACAAAACAAAACAAAACCTCAATTCTATTTTAAAGAATTCTGGGCTTAAGATACAACATATCTCTGTTCAAATGAGAGCTATGAATTTGCCTCCAACATTTTTGTTGATGTTGTTGTAGTACTTCTAGCTATGCACACAGCAAGCAGCATACTAAAGAGATATTGTTGTTGCAAATCAAACACTCAGAAAACAGGAAGTGCCAAGATTAGGGTTGCACAGAAAACTTTAAATCATCTGCCTGTGCATAGAAATTATTATACAGTTAATTAGATGATCACTCTAAGATTACTTAAATATAGGAGGCCTTTGTTTTATTCAGTGGCTAGAGCAGATGGTGATTAGGGACTTGATCAACATTTCTTTTTTTTGGTATTTTTTTCCAAACTCTCCTCCAAAAGATGTCATTCGCTTTCTGAGGAGAAAGGTGCCTGCCTGTTTCTGACATATTTCCGTCTAACACTTTAGACACTCAGTTTTCACATATTTAGAGAGATCATAGAATCACAGAAGCAATAAGGTTGGAAAAGACCTCAAGGATCATCAAAGTCCAACCTGTCACCCAAGACCTCATGACCACTAAACCATGGCACCAAGTGCCACATTCCATCCCCTATTGAAAACCTCCAGGGATGGTGACTCCCTGGATGTTTTAGGTCTCTGCTCAGCACTAGTATGTTCAGAGGTTGGCATGTGCAGAGTTGTTTGGGTTTTGGTGCTGCCAAGAGCCTCATTCAAGTCTGCAGTGGAATTCTCAGATTATTTAGTCAAACAGCTCTTTGCTCAGTTGGATGTCATCCTTCTGGTCCACCCAAAGTGCAGGGTGAAGAAAGGGCTGACACTGTTATGAACAGGTTGCCTGTTCCACTGACTTGTAATATCAAGGACTGAAAATGAATGCCTGCTTCAGGAAGCATGTGAGCCTCAGTTTCTAAGGCTGTGCTATTGAAACCATTTGTTCCTCTTCTGGCTCAGAAAATATTTCTTTTTACACAAAGATGTGCAGATGAGACTTATCTAACTAAGACAGAGGGATATTCAAAGGAAATAAGTTGATGTCCCTGTCCTAAACTGATAAAAGCATAAAGAGCTCGAAAATGCAGACCCCACATCTCATCTGAGCAACCTCAGTTAGGATTTTTGGGTATTCTGGCTTTGTGCCATCCCTCTGCAGTGTAATTGCAGATGGAAGTTGCTGAAGCAACTGTTTTCAGTTTCTCACAACTGGCTGGCACTGCTACTTTCCTAAGTAAATGCTTTCTGGAAACATTTTTGTCAGGCCTCTCACTAACCTGAGGGTATATGGGAAGAACAGATATCAAACACAGGGCTGAGGATACCTTTGCTAGAGTACACAAAAGCACTGCATCCAGTCTGATTTGTTACTCCTCTCTGAGATTCCACAGTGTATCATTATCTTCATGGGCTGTATTTTGTATTGGAGGCTTCACAAATGTGAGTAAATTTGTCATTATACATTTTTTGAGGATTAATTTCCAGATGGAGAACTGTGGCACAGAGAGATGAAGGTGACTCATTCTCAGCAGTGTCAGGCTCCCCATCCTCTGCTGCAGAGGGTTACTCTCAGCAGAGCAACAAAGGCTAAGGAAATAGATATCTGAGAACTCTTAACTTCCATCTCATCACTGGAAGGGACTTTTAGTGAAGGGATGACTGTATGAGGAGCAAGGCAGAGAGCCTGTAGCACATTCCTGCCAGCCTGCCCTCTGCAGCTCAGCTGCAACTTAGAACAGTACATATTTCAACCCCTTCTCATATTTCCAGTAAGACTGGAAAGAAAAGAACAATTCAGGAGCCAGATGCTGGTATTTAGGATATCCTGGCTTGATTGACACGTAAATCATGCCACCAATTGTCCTAGAGACTTGAGGGGATTTAGCATTTTGGGGATAAGGAACAAAGTTTGGAGGAAGCTGCATATAGGATCACATAAATTCACAAGCAGAGAGTGTGGTTAATTGTACAGTAGATGCTTTGTTTTCACACAGAACACATTGTGTGACCATATATTGGTCAGTATGATAGCACTTTATTGTACTGTTTTCTAACAGTGTAAATTATATTAATCCCCTGCCCTGGGGACACAATGCACTTTGCCCTCTTACTCATCTATGGGTGTCTGTTATTGACAATTATATTCTTTACCTTCTTGAAAGAATAACCTAAACAAAAGCTTTCTACCTGTTTCAGCATCCTTGTCTTTCCTTCTCTTTTCCTTCTTCCTTTCTCTCATCTTTTTGCCCCAAATATGTATTAAGGTCATATGCTTTTTTTTTTTTTTTTTTTAACTGCAAAAAGATGAATCTTTGTACAATGTAATCCTGAATCTAGAATTCGACCTTGTTGTTTTATAAGATCTGAAGCCTCCTTTCAGGTCTGGTTTTCTACTGGCTTCTTTGACATGCTTCACTAGACCTAATAGCTCCCTATTACCAGTTACAATTTAGCATCTGAGCCAGGAGCTGGAGGAAAAAGGGGAAAAGGAGTGTAAATTATACGGAGCTGTGGTGAACAAAGGTTTTATTTCTCCTGAGCACAACCCTTTGATAGGAAAACGGGGGAGACAAATGTGTTGCTAATTTAATTAAGTAGTATGAGATGGCAGGGTCCACAGATGCTATTTAGGACTGGATTAATCAAGAGCAGGTGATGAAAATGAATAGTCACACATAATGTTAGCATTTTTAACAATCCGACACAGTCTAATGGAATCAAGAGCTATTTAACAACAGCGCTCAGTTTTGCTTGCTAATCCAAATTTATCTACACTTTCAACCTGCACACTCATGTGGATCAAGAAATCTGTTCCCTCTGATTCCCATTAATTTTCTGGGGCATTTGTAGTTATTTAACATTTTGCACAGCACGTTCGCTTCCCCTTGCACTGCGCAGGGGAAGAAGCACAGTGAGGGCTCTGGAAGCGTCGCAGCCTAAGTGCTGAACAGGTTTAACATGGAGCAGGTTGTCCTGCTTCCTCCTGGCATAGAAGTAATTCTGCTTCCCAGTAGCTGGTGCAGTGTTTTGTTTTGGCTTTATTCAATGAAAATAATATTGATAACACACTAGTGTTTTCAGGTAATGTTAAACACCTGAAGGGTGTTTAGAAGGCACAGGGTCCTGCCGGAGAGGGTCCAGCGGAGGGCTATGAGGATGATTAGGGGACTGGAGTACTGCCTGGTGAGGAGAGGTTGAGGGACCTGGAAAAGTGAAGTCATTTAGTCTAGAAAAGAGAAGACTGAGAGGGGATTTAATAAATGTTTATAAATACCTGAGGGCTGGGTGTCAGGAGGGAGGGGACAGGCTCTGCTCACTTGCTCCCTGTGAGAAGACAAGGAGCAATGGATGTAAGCTGCAGCACAGGAGGTTCCACCTCAACACAAGGGGGAACTTCTTTACTGTAAGGGTCACAGAGCACTGGAACAGGCTCCCCAGAGGGGTTGTGGAATCTCCTCTGGAGACTTTCAAGGCCCATCTGGATGTGTTCCTGTGTGTCCTGAGCTAGATTGTATGGTCCTGCTCTGGCAGGGGGGTTGGACTTGATGATCTCTTTGGGTCCCTTCCAACCCCTGACATCCTGTGATCCTGTAAACAGCATTTACATCAAGTCAGGAATTTTCCATTACAATTATTATTACTTCTATTATTATTATATTTTACTTTTATGTCAACTATTAAACTGTTCTTATCTCAACCCACAAGTCTGGCTTCTTTTCATCCCATTGGGATAGCAGAGAGGTGTAAGCAAGTGGTTGCATGGTGCATTTCCTTTATGAATTCCTTTGTAGAGTACAGAAAAGGTCCTGGTCTGTTGTTTCATTATAGAATAAAAACTTGGAAACATTTTTATTCATAAATGCTGTGAATGCCTACAGCCATTTAACACAACCCTTCCAGTGTAACTTTAAGCTTCCTGGCAATAGCCAAAGAACAGAAGTTAGTAAAATCTGCAATCATCTCACTGGTGAAAGATTTACTAGAAAAAGATCGAAACCTCTGCCAGACTGAAGGGAAATTTGACAACATATGAAGTCACACTTTCCAAATAAATATATTTGAGCAAGAGTAAGTTATAGCTCCCTAATTTCACTGCATGTGAAGATCTGGAATGTGCTGTTGGAAATCTGAACTGTGTTTGGTTGTAGTCTTATACCTGTAACAGACTGTGGTCTCAACAAACACCTTAACTGCATTGAGTGGTGGACATGTAGCTTGTTCCTTTACTCCTTTGACAGCCTTTGACACAGAGGAGAGTGTTTAGCAAAGTGCTATGACATCTGTTTCTCATCCAGTTGTGCAGAGGAGGTAAAAAGACTGTCATCTATGCTAGGGCCCTGAAAGCTTTATAACCTATTACTTCTTTATGTGGTCCCATAAAAGCAAACCAAATCCTGTTGGATAATCTCTTAAACTATTACTGACCTCAGTGCCTGTTTATATCTCTTTGCCCTCTGGTTAGTCCTATAGCTTCTTAAATTGCTCCAGCCACACTTGTCAGAACTTGTCTGCAATACCTATGAACTTGGGTGTGTTTGTAATGCTGCTGCTATCACATTTGAGGAAGACTTCCATGGAGACTTCCACTTCAGTTTAGCACCAGAATTTTTACTTAGATCATCTCTCTTTGTACTGGCCCAGATTAGTCACAGAGGTAGTGTGCCAATGTCTTAAACTGTCGTAGCTGCTTTGCTTATATGGAAGTGAGCTGAGATGAAATGATCATCTAATCTTCTCCTCAGAGAAGCAGAAATAAGGAAGACCCAAGTGGAGATAGTGTGACCAGCTGAGAGAACTGTGCTTTGGTTCTAAAAATCTTAATCTAGAGCTAGTTGTTTAGTGTTGAGATTTGTGAGGAGTGAGTGATGAAGGAGTAAGAATTTCTGTGTTCCTCATCCTGCAGGCTCATCCTAGAGCAGAGAGAGAAGCTGCTTTGAGTTGAAACAAGGAGGGAGAGAAGGGATTATAGAAAAAGTTTGGTGTCTCTGGGTCTAATTAGCTTTTCAGAATAACATCCATAAAAGCTCAGCTTTTTTTTTTTTTCTTTTTTTTTTCTTTTAAGTGCTCATGCTTTCTCAAGTAAGTTAGAGATGTGATATTATGCATTTCATCCATATTTGAAGGTAGGGCTATATTCCAAGGTATGTTTCAGTCTCTTAATTAAAAATCACAGGTAAAATATTTAGAATACTTCTGAATTATGGAACATTTTTGTTTTGCAAATGGAAAAGTATAACCAATAATCTTATTGCATTTTATATTAAAACCAGTGTTAAATTATAATAAAGAAAAAAAGTTAAAAGAATTACTGTCTGCATTTATGAATATGTGTTGAAGATTAATGCCTTTGGTTAATTTGAGTTGAAATATATATTCTAATAAGGTGTTAAAATTAGTTAAAATGAGAGTACTCATCTGGCAACCATGAATATGTTATAGCAAAGTGTAATTAAGCCTCTCCAAAGTTTTTATCTCTTTATTTATTTTTTTTTCTTTGTCTGAATTTATAGGGACTCAAAGGCAAGTGAAAGGATGCTTTTCTAGGGGAAATTATACTTTCATAGATGTGCACAAGCAGATTCCTTTATGTCTTCCCAGTCCCTGAAAAAGAAAGATGAGAAAATCATGAGGATAAAAAGCTTAGTGTTTCCACAGTGTTGAGGTTTGTCTGTTTTACATTATAAAGACCTGCAAATTGTCAATCCAGACTTAATCAGATGGGTGGAAAAGTGGATGGATGTGAAGATGAGTAGAATGTCTAGGCTCAGAAGATAGTGCTTAATGGGTCAGGCTTTACCTTAAGGCTGGTAACCAATGGGAAACTCTGGAGTCTCTACTAGGACCTGAAATCTTTAAGATCTTTATCAGTGACTTGGAGGAGATGATGGACAGCAGTCTTAGCAAGTTTGAAAGGGACACCACATTGTGAACACTGCTATGCTCAAGGAGAGGACTGTCATTCAGATACACAGACAGGCTGGAAGAAGAGGCCAAAAAAGAATAATAGAATCATAGAATGCCTTAAGCTGGCAAGGACCTTAGAGATCATCTACTCCAGCCTCCCTGCAGGAATACGTCTCAACCAGACTTGGTTGCTTAAGGACTTGAACACCTCCAGGGTGTGGGCATCCCCAACCTCTCTGAGCAACCTATTCCAGAGTCTAACCACCCTTGTACTGAAGAACATCTTCCTAAGATCTAGTCTAAACCTACTCTCCCTCAACTTAAAACCATTCCTCTTTGTGAAGTACATCAAAGCCAAATACGAGGCCCTGTACTGGGGGAGCAAGAGCTCCTTACAACACTGCAGGCTGGAGCCTGAGTGCTCGGGAAGAAGCTCTATGGAGAAGTGCCTAGGGTGCCTGCTAGACAGCAGGCTGGACAGGAGCTGGCAGCATGCCCTGAAAGCACTGACACCCAGGAACATTGTTGGATATCATCAGCAGGACAGTAGTAAATAGTTGGAAGGGAGTGCTTATCCCTCAAAATCAGCACTCATTAGACGATGTCTAGAATACTGTGGGTAGTTTTTTGTTTTTGAGCTTCCATTGGAAAAGAAAAATTCTATCTGTTGAAGCAATTTCAGCTGAGGACTATGAAGATGATCAGTCTAAGGCTCTTGCCCTGAGCACACAGGCTGAAGGAGTGGAGCTTGTTGAGACTGAGAAATAGATGATTTTGGGAGATGTAACTGCAGCCTTCTATTACCTGTAAGGAGCTTACTGAAAAGCAAAGCCAGGTTCTTCTCAGTGGTGCATGACAGGATAAAAATAGATATAGCCATAACTGGAAACTACAGTGGATCAGATTGGGTACAAGGAACCCTTCCATTAGAAGGGCAGCCCAGTAGTGTACAATGTCACCCAGAGAGGCTGTGAGGTCAAAGTTTTCAAGGTTAGACAAAACCTTGAGCATCCTTCATCTGGCCTCATAACTGGCAGCTCTATCCAACCTAAATTTGCATATGTTTTCATCACAATTACTGCTCATCTAGAGCTAATATTTGTTTAGAGGTGTAACATGTAGATTAGTAGAAAACAACCACAGGCAAATGTTGTATCACTCAACTCATGCTGAGCTCCCAGAGATCCACAGACCTCATGGCTCTGTCTGCAACACAAAGTGGAGAAGCACAGGTTTGCTAGAAGGAGGAGCTTGCTATGTCCTAACCTGGCAGCAGTGGTTTCTGTCACTACAAGGAGGCTACTGATGCTTTCTGCTCTTCCTCATGAAGATAACTCTTCTTCCCTCAAAGATACTTAAATAGTACTGCTTGGCCTTTCCATTCCACATACCAACTGGGAAATACAGTGAATGTATCTGTTGTCTGTGAACATCAATAAATACTGGGAATACTCTTGAAAGGATTTTTGTGGCATGTATGGAAAGTGCAGTAATCTCATTTATTTGACATTCTAAACATTGAATTTATTGCCTTTTTAGTAAACTAACTGCACAGTTTTATCACTGCATCTGCAATCACAACCTTATACAGTCTCACATCCTTATGCAGACTCACAAAATGAATGACCAAGATAGATTCATCAGTTCTAATTCCAGGTGAATTTTCATACAGTTAGATAGCAGTGTCAAAAAGACACTAAGAGGAAGCTAATGTTTATTCCAGCCCTCTTCTTTGCCATTTGTCTCCTGAAAATTACTCAAAATGGAGCTGTCTTGCAGCTAGAGAGGGTAGGGAAAGATCAGTGGAGTGACCAAAGCTTCCCACTCTCTCCTCATATTATGCACAAGGCACTGGAGGTTCAAACAGCAAATGGGTAGACAGTGAATGCTGATTCAGGGCTGTGGAGTAGGGCAGAAAAAAATAGAAGCTGGGAAATGTAGAAAATATCATGAGAGATTCATCCTTTTCTTCAGCTGAAGATGTTTTTAGAAAAGAGATCTCTACACTGGAATTGAGTATAACATGAATCATAAAAAATCCATCAATATATAATCATCCATTCTCCAGAACACCTTTAGTTATCCATTGCTGGCTGGCACACCTCTTGTACATTTAATTTGTTAGCTGTTGCTTTCAGGTATTGGTACTTAATTAAGTATTCTGGCAATGATGCTTTTGTTTCTGTTGTCTCCTCTCTGACCACTCCTTCCTCTATTCAGAGATGGTTGTCATCTGCAGCTCTGTGGTTCTAGCAGCCCAGTTCAGAGAGTACTGCTCTTGCAATGACCTCACCCAGACAGTATTAACCCAATATGTGAGGAGGGAGAAAACAGCACCTCACGGGGGAGACAAGAAAGAATAGAGTATGGAAATGAAAAGCATAAAGGGTTGAGCTTACCTCTGCTAGGTTCAGTACCCAGGGAACTTTTGAGAAGCATAATGGGGTCATATCACAGTCTCACAGCATATCAGAGGCTGGAAGAGACCTCAAGAGATCATCAGGTCCAACCCCCCTGCCAGAGCAGGATCACTTAGGGGAGTCTGCACAGGAAGGCATCCAGGTGGGGTTGGAAAGTCTCCAGAGAAGGAGACTCCACAACCCCCCTGGGCAGCCTGTTCCAGGGCTCTGTCACCCTCACTGGAAAGAAGTTTCTCCTCATGTTGATGTAACATCTTCTACATGTTTTACCTTGGCTTGTTAATTGGGAGTTGTAGGATTTGGGCATGATGTAAATCATACAGAGTAAGGGATGGATAATATTCTGGGTTTAGCTGGGGTAGAGTTAATTTTCACAAGAAGCTGGGAGGTGGCACAGTTGGGATAGCCAGACTTTATTAGTGAGGAACATATGACACAATGCCCAGTATGTAACTGGAGGAGCTAGCTGGAGGGAGGAGGGTTTGTGGCTCTGGAATGGGCTGTGCTTTGGTTTCTGGGTGGTGAACCTTTGCATTGTGCATCACCAGCTTTATGCATTCTTTTAGTAATATTGATGTTATTACTTCTTTCCTCCTTGTGTTTTCTGCTTAAAATGTCCTTATCTCATCTTAGGAGGTTTTACTTTTTGTTTTGTTTTCTGACTATCTTGCCCATCCCACCATGGGAGAAGGAGTGAGGGAGGGGTTGCCTGGTACCTTGATGCCAGCAAGACCTAGACCACAAAAAGTGGAAAACCCAAAAAAGGTAGTAGTAGCAGGTACTACCTTCTTATGACACAGGACATTAACACAGCTCAAAAGTTTTTGGCATCCTTTAAAGAGCATAATCACTAAATCTGTACACAGTATTCCAGTTCTGTTTCACTAACACTAAGGTAAAAATTGAATTTTTCTCCTTTCCTGCTTACACAAATGTCCTTTATACAAGTGTCAGATTCTAGTGCACTCAGAGACTGATCTTGACAAAGAGGCTGTTTTCACAGAATCACAGAACTAACGAAGCAGGAAAAGACCTTTGAGATCATCAAGTCCAACCTACCACCCAACACCATCTCATCAACTAAACCATGGCACTAACTGCCTCATCCAGGCTTTATTTTAAACATTTCCAGGGACAGCAACTCCACCACCTCCCTGGGTAGCCCATTCCAATGGCAAATCTCTCTTTCTGTGTAGAATTTCTTCCTATCATCCAGCCTAATCCTTCCTTTGGCATAGCTTGAAACTGTGTCCTCTTGTTCTGTCACTGGTTGCCTGGCAGAAGAGACCAACCCCCACCTGGTTGCAACCTCCCTTCAGGTAGTTGTAGACAGCAATAAGGTCTCCCCTGAGCTTTGTCTTCTCCAGGCTAAACACCCCCAGCACCCTCAGCCTCTCCTCATAGGACTTGTGCTCCAGACCCCTCACCAGCTTTGTTGCCCTTTTGCTGTGCTGTCCCACCAAAATGCTCTGTATGGTGACAAGCTTTACTGATCTGTGTGTATATATGTTTCTAGATCAGTGGACATTTGCCACAATAATAAAAGAGCACTCCTTAATTGCCAGTGTTGAAAGAACCTACTTCCTTTCCTGCAGAGATTCTGATGAACAGACCTTGAAGCAATATGCTTGGCTTGAGCCACCATTTCCCTCCTCTGCAAAGCAATGATGCCATAGGCATCATAGGCTCACTGCAACTCCAACCACACACAAGTTGTTGAGGTTATTGTTTTGTTTTGTTTTGTTTTTAACTGCAAACAAAATTTGATTTAAAATGCATAACAGGGTACTTACATGGATGTCCAAAGATTCTATACATACCCAGGCAAAAATCTAGCTTTGCTTTCCTCTGCAAGTTAATGGCATGTCTTTTCTCCAAGTTAATGAAGAAGTTGTGGTAGTTTAGGGATTTGCCTTTAAAATTTTTCACAGATCTTGAGAAGAAGGTAGTAAAAATGTAAATAAATCACTCTTGGGTGTAAAAAGGAAAATAATGATTAATCTAAACAATACCATTGGAAGGATATCTCCCATAAGATTTGGTTCCCAAAACAGTCTTTCCTCTTCTCTTCTTGCTTCTTCACTGGGGAGATACTAAGAGGCTTTGCTGACCTTGGCTGCATTGTTTTGTCTGGTATTAACTTTCTCTGCTTCTCTCTCTCTGTTTTGTACAGGGTGGGGGGGTGAGGGGGAGGCAGGGAGGCAGCTTCCCAGGTCTTTTGGCCAGGGAGAGGTCCTTGTGCTGTTTTGTTAGTTGTAAATACCTGCAAATATTGTAAATACTCTGTATTTGTACATATTCATTGCATTCCATTGCAGATTGTAGTTTGGCTCATAAATACAGCTCCATTTGCTTCCCAGCTGAGCTAGTCTGGCAAAGTTAATGTTGGGGGGGGGGAATTTTCAACCCACCACCGAAGTATATCTAAATGTACCTGTTAAGAACCAGCAGAGATGTAGAACATCCCAGTGAAGGGTTTTGCCTCACAGCTTTAACAATTGCCTGGTTATGCCATTGCTAGGTTTCTTGGGTTTGCATGGGTGCTGTGGTCTCGTTAATGGGCGCGGTGCCACCAAAGCGACTGCGATGTCCACCGGTGTGGTGAGATGCGTTGGCTGCTCCACCCATTAGGGTGAAGTGGTTATTTTACAAACTCTCAAAGAGTGCAAGGCTTGGGGGGAGGGGAGGGAGGGTTTATTTTAACGTTTGTCACCTGATCTCGCTGCGTGACATCGCAAATCTCCCATCTCTGCTTTGTTGGCCCTATATGCTTGAGTAATTTTCCCAGTGCTTGTTTGTAGCCGAGTGGGAGAAAGAGAGAATTACCACCACACAAAATCTCTTGTTGTTGGCGATCAGCATTCCGATGGTCTGAGCTGGCTTACAACAGTGTAAAGACATCAGTGGCATGTGTTATAATATATTGAGCATTGTACTCCTGAAGAACGCACGAAAGAAAGAACATTGTTCTACTAGGGAGCAATTCATCAGGTTTTTCCCAGAGACTCTTGGGTCAAGTTTTTATAGGCCTATTTGATTTTCAAATTCTTTTTCCCCCTTTTTCCTCTCAGTGAGCCATAGTGTCCAAACTTGTCTACATTTACTTCCCATGTTTTGTGCATGGTAGATGTCCTTTAAAAAGAGTATCTCAAATAAGTCTTTATTCTTGTTTTGTTGGCTCTTATTCTGTGTTTTCATGAACTCTGGCCCTGGCCATGGCAACTGCAAGAAAAATGTTAACATTGATTGACAGGATTAAGAAAGCCTCCATGCCTATCCGCATTTCAAACACTTTGGGAACAATGGTGTTTGGTGTGATTGAATTAATGAGATATCGCAGACTGTCAAAAGAGCACACATACTTTACATAAACCTGATTATCTTTGCATGGCAGAAATGAAAAAAAGGAGGGAACAGAGGTTTGGCTTTCACTCATACCTCCAAAGGAGCCATCAAAGTGTGTGCCCTGGCTCGGAGAGTGATGTGCCTGCTCAACTGGCCTGCCCTCCCTTTCTCTCCACATACTGCTTGGCTCTGCTTAGCATACATCAACCATGGGTTTTAACAAGTCTATTCAGGCAACAGAGCCCAAAACAACACTCTTTTCACAACTCAGCACCTCTATGCTGATTTTTTTTTTCCTAGGGATCTATTGTTTAACTTGAACTAAGCATACATTTCAACAATTAGACCTGAACTGGCTCCTACTGCCCTAGCTTAACCCCAAAGAGTGATATCAGTCATGATAAAACATACACTTTGAGAGGTGAGCCACAGCTGGTGCTCACTTTTAGCAGCAGAATTAGTGGAGAGAGGAGGAAGTTTCATAGGGAACCTCTTCTGACTTAAGTCTTTCAGCGATTTTTCTGTTCTGTGGGAAATGTTTCAGCAGGCACAATAATACGGTGAAGAAACACAGTTCATTGAAGTAGTGCTGTATTTTAGCATAAGCTTTTTTTTTCCCCTCCCCCCTTCCCCCCTCCTTACAAGAGGACATCATGGATTAAGAAGCTCTGAAATGAAATGTAATCCAAAAGCTGAAAGGATTCTACCTACCTACATACCTGTCTGTCGATCTGTCTACTTACCTGCCTTACGACCTCTCTAATCATTTTACATGGTCCTTATTACCACAGATGAGCATTGCTTTCACAAATGTATGCAACCCTGGCTTACTGCAAATTGTAAGCTTAATGGAGGTGGCATTTGGTTAACTCTATACTTTATATCAGGCCTTTAAAATTTTGGAAGCAAGTAGTCACCTTTATATTGAATTACGCTCCTTAAATTGAAGAATCTAGATGATTTTTTTCGTTACCCCAAGTACGTCTCATACCTTTTTTTCTTTTGTCTTCTAAAAGTAATTTTTCCCTCTTTTGTTTGCTAAATCCAGTTGGACAAAGAGCACACAAAGTTCTTTATCCAAAAGCCCCTTGCATATGCATAGCAAGTGTGACAATATTTCTGTTTTGACTGGAATAAAGTAATACTGAGAAACCCTCAAAAAAGTTGGATATACGAAAACATCCAGTCTGTTCCTGAAGACATATGAAGCATGAATAATTCAAATAAAGTTTGAGTGATCAGACTTAGCTAGTTTTCTAGCACCTACTCAAGCCTCTAGTCCTTCCAAGATCTTCCTATCGTTGCTTTACTTTTCACCCAGCAGGAAAATATATCTGTTCTGTAAATATGAAATATAGTACTTAGTACTTTTTAAGGACCTTTAACTCACTTATCTCATGCTTTAGGTTTTAATAAGTAAGAAAGATATATTCTTGGTGTAGCTTCAGTGATAATGCTGCTGAGCTGAAAGTTTTGAGATTTGGTGGCCAGATGTAGTATTTCTGCCTTTTCTGCTTTATGAACTTCTTCCCTGAAACCCTGTAACAATCCCACAAGCTTTGGTGTTTCTTTGTTGTCATTAGTGATTAATTTTTACTATGGACTTTGAGAAGCACTGTGAGCATACAGAAGTTTAAAATCACCTGATGGCACATGTTGAGTGTTGCTTTATAAATCACTAAATAATGTATGGCAAAACTCATTTTAACACGTGTGCATATTTTCTGAGGCCATGGATTAGTGACAGACCTATCAGAACAGATTAATGATTCAGATCAAAGAACAGGAGTAGAGCACTGCACCGTGAAGCCTCAAACTCAAATTAAGTATTTCCCCCCAAAGCTTAACCAGTAGATGTCTCTGTTTCACAAACCCTGTCATGGTATCAGCTGCCATATCCTCACCATTACATCTCCTGCATCCTTCTTAGTATAAATTCACCTTTACATAAAAATGGCAAGGTGATGTGAGGAAGGTGGTATTTTGAAGGCCGTATAAAGTTGTCTGAATGCTCAAGATGTTTGAAATTCAGATGTGCACATAATAAGCAGTAGAGATTGAGACAGCTAGTGAGTTGGAGACTTTTCTAATAACAAACTTGGCATAATCAGATTGCTTTGCACTACATGACAGGGTCTTGATATTACCATCATATGCCCCTTTTTATTGACAGAGCATAGCCAGGATTTATGGGACTTATATACAGCAATAGGTAGGGATGCCACCACAGCTCACTCAAGCTTATACATCTTGGGTCTTTTTCCTTCTCTCACTCCTTACTGCACTCCGACATTATGGCTTCCCCTCAATGCCTTACACACTCATCTGTTCCTTCTGAATTAATTTTCCTACAGTTTTGTAACACATAGTGAAGAAAGGGGAGCTCCAGCCCTCCACTGGAGGAAAGCACCTTTCTGTCTCCAGACTTAAAGAACTGAACTTTTCAGTGCCCCAAAATGAAAACCTCTGAGAGAAAGGAAAGGAAAAGAAAGGAAAGGAAAGGAAAGGAAAGGAAAGGAAAGGAAAGGAAAGGAAAGGAAAGGAAAGGAAAGGAAAGGAAAGGAAAGGAAAGGAAAGGAAAGGAAAGGAAAGGAAAGGAAAGGAAAGGAAAGGAAAGGAAAGGAAAGGAAAGGAAAGGAAAGGAAAGGAAAGGGAAAAAGAAAAGAAAGGGGAAAAGAAAAAAGAAAAAAAAAAGAAAAGAAAAAAGAAAAGAAAAGAAAAAAGAAAAAGAAACGAAAAAAGAAAAGAAAAGAAAAGAAAAGAAAAGAAAAGAAAAGAAAAGAAAAGAAAAGAAAAGAAAAGAAAAGAAAAGAAAAGAAAAGAAAAGAAAAGAAAAGAAAAGAAAAGAGAAGAGAAGAAAAGAAAAGAAAATAAAAAAGGGAAAAGCTGGACAGAGAGGTGTCATTGGGACAGCCAGCAGAGGGAAGGAAGACTAATTGTGATGACATAACCCTGCAGTTGCTTCACTCCTTAAGCTGCAGCCAGCTTGCAATGCCTTTTACAGAACACCTCACTCTGTGCAGCATGGAGCAGCTTCAGTTTTCTACAGAGTGCCAGTGGCCTGGTTTTCTCTCCCAGGGAAGAGTAAGAAATGGCAGTACTGCCTGTTTCTCCTCCTAATTGCTCTGTCAATGAGTTAAGAAACTGTTTTCAAGCAGTCCTTTAAATTCACAGGTGCAATTACATGTCTATGAGAACAGCAACATAAAAGAAGAGAGCATGAAAGATGGCAACAGTGATTTTTGGGTTTGCAAACACAAGCATTGTTGATCCTTATGCAGACTTCAGAACATCTTTCCTGCTTGCTTAAGAGTAAGCATTCGCCCTACCCTGAAATTTACTTTCAGGTTACTAAATTAATATTGCTTTTCTTTTCACTTTTAGTGAATTTGCAGTAAATTCATGCTTTTAATTCATTCAACTATTATAAGTTGAGATGTTAACACCTTTATTCTTGATATAAACAAATCACAGGCCTTTTCCTCAGCAAATAAACAATTTCAATTTGGCTAAAGCCTGAGGCTGAGGATTCATAACCGCTTTAAGCTAACCAGAGTGTGATCTGTGGTCAAAGTAGGTAACTCCAAGCAACTCTCTACTTTGTCCCACCATGACTTTCTGACACTTCTTTTGTGTCTGCACTAGCATGAGTGCATGCATGGTGAGCTACACATTTACCCCACTTGGTTTTCCCACTGACTAATGGCAGAACAGAGAAGGTGACAGGAATACTTGGCTGGGGGTTGGATGGATGTCCTAGTTAAATGAGCCTAATGCAATGGTGGAACCCCAGCCCAAAAGAGGAAGTCTTTGAATGTTGCAAAGATCCATGTTTAAGGATGTTTAACTAGCAGCTATAATTGTTTTCATTCTACTCAAGAAGAAACTGCTGCATTTTTTTTCCTGCCACTTTTCTTTTTCTAGCTTTACTAAAGGAGACAATATTTCCATTTTGGGTCCTTCAGTAGAACTGACATTATCATCTATACTTTTTCCCAAGCTAGACAACGTTTTAATAAAGATCTGAATAGAAAGGCAAGTGACACAGTCTCTGTACTAGCTGGAAATTCTTATTATTACTGTACAATAAATTTGCATAACAGACCACATAAGAAGCATTGTCATATAGTTAGGAAAGCAACTAACAGAAAGATACAGAAAATGTGAGAGAAATAATGAAGACAAACACAAACACCTTCTGAATTTGTTGTGCTTGCCATTGTTTCATCTTTGTTCCATTTTGAATCTTGCAGAGTGAATTAATTCTTTTATCCTCTACATGTGCATACAACCTTCCTACAACCAGCAACTCACCAGTCCCCCAGCCCTCACCTCTCACTTAGGTCTGCTTTTTGTATAACTCATCCCAGTTTCTCTTGTAGACTGCCTGCATCTTACTGTGTGATCTGAGCAGGAGGGATTTCTGCTGGCAGACTAGCCTGTGATAACCACGCAGGGGCTTTTCCTGTGCATCTTATTCCTGCAAGTATTGATATCTCCTCTGTCTTCTTTCATAAAGAGGAAACCTTCCTTTCCTTTATTCTGACACATATTTCTAACACATATTCCCATGTGTGAGTTTAAGGCCTAACTAAAGGAAAGTGTAAGCTTACATTTACTGAAGAGAGCCCTGGGGCACTTTATTCTGGAGAAGAGAGTACTGAGAGGGGATCTGATCAATGTCTATCAATATCTGAGGGGTGGGTGTCAAGTGGAGGGGGCCAGGCTGTTTTGGGTGGTTCACAGTGATAAGACAAGGAACAATGGGTTCAAACTAGAACATAGAAGATTTCACCTCAACGTGAGGAGAAACTTCTTTCCAGTGAGGGTGACAGAGCCCTGGAACAGGTTGCCCAGGGGGGTTGTGGAGTCTCCTTCTCTGGAGCCTTTCCAAACCCACCTGGATACATTCCTGTGCGGACTACCCTAAGTGATGCTGCTCTGGCAGGGGGGTTGTACCTGATGATCTCTTGAGTTCCCTTCCAGCCTCTGATATACTGTGATACAGTGATACTGTGATGCTGAGTCTTTGCTCTTCAGTATCTTGCATTAATACTCAGCAGCTGAGTAAAGGCTACTGCCAATGAGTTTGGATGGCCGCTAGCAAACACCAGCAGGTACTGAGTAATGCTTCAGAGCATATTCATTAAAACATGATAACTTACAGAAGACATCACTTATTTTCCTAATCTTGACAGACCCTTTAAGCCTCATCTCCTGACCCAGTAACAGTTCAGCAACAAAAATACCATTTACTTCAGGGCACCCATAATTTAGTTTTCACTTGCACTTCCTAGGAAAAGGCAGAAAGTACACCCAATGACATGCTTCTCCTGCCACTTTTCCATATTTTTAATTGGTAAACCAGCTAATGTAGAGTTAAACATGGATGAACCAGAATTTGCTAGATTTTGTAAAAAAAAATAAATTTTAATTAGAGTCATGCATTTTCCAGTACAAAGGCCACAACTCCTTTGCTGTCTAAGATCTTTATTGTCCTTACACTTTAGAGCTGTGGCCTAAAGCCAGAAGAGAAATTTAGAGGACTGAAGATAAAATTGGACATCATACTTGTCTCTCTTAAATAATGAACATTTACTGCATATTGCAGGTGATGCTCATTTCAGTTACTTTCTCAAAATAAATTTCCATATTTCCAAATTTTTTTTTTAGTAAAGTTTTGAATGACATTTTTAAAACAAAGTAATTTCGTGTTACACTTTCCCTACTTTGCAAAACTCTGCACTAAAAGGATATTTCCTCTAATGATGATCTATGTACAGCAATTCACTGAAAGTACTGTGCATTTCTTGGCTTAGATCATGACTTCCTGATCATCTTTCCTTCTTGCTTAAATCCAGCAGTCTCAATTTAAAATCTGGCAACATTTAGAGGAGTTCTTTTTAATAGGAGTTTTCTTTAATAGTGATAGTTGTGTTTTTCTTTCCCACTTTAAGAGGTGCATTCTTTGCACTGCAGATTCAGTATCCTTGAGTAACTGGAAATCATTAATAAATATAATTACCTCTAGCAGCAACTGGAGCAGGGGAAGCTTTGAGGTTAGTACAATGCCCTGGCAAAACGTTGTGGACTAGATGAAAAAGTTTACAGAGATTAACACCCACAGAGCTAGCCCACTGGTAGGTTGTTGCAGGTTAATGGAAATGTGTGGCAACAGGCAGTAACATTAGTAGGGTCTTTATCTTTAGCCTCATAAATATTCTTCTTAACGCCTGCTAACAGCCGTGTTTCAGGCTTTCTAGAAAGAATTAGGACAGCTAGCTCCACGGTTACTGTTAGAATTAGGTCTGTTCAGTTCTGGGTTCCCCCCCCCCCCCCCCCCCCCCGCTTCCCACAATTGGTTAAGGATTGCCCAACTTTTTGACCACTTAGTTTTGAGACTGTATCAAATGCCATGATTTGTTGCTTCTTGCCTCTTAACTAAAGGAAAGGAAATTGGACAGATAATTCCTGGGTTGTAGGGAACTGACCTCAGAACATTTTGTTTGAAATGTAGCACTCTCTGAAATAAACTGAAGGTTCCTGCCTTCCTTTGCTGAAAAGCCAGTTTGGTCATTAAGTTAAATTGAGAAGGAACATGAGCTTCTTGTAATCATATACAAGTTTATTTCTCTTTTCAGCTATTTGTCAGTTTCTTTGTATATTAAACCACAGAGACCTCAGTAGATTGAAAATGGAGCTGGGAAGGGGTTAAGAATCTTCGTTGACTGCAATTTCTCAATCAGCCTCAGGAAGCCTCAGGTCAACTTTGCTCATAAAACTCTGCACAAATATTTCTTTTCCTATCAGAGGAATTCTAATTCCACACACAGACCAGTGCTACTCAGATTATTACACATTATTAAAAATTAATTTTAAAAAATGGTGTGGGCCTTGTAATCTCCTGTAGAACTGTGAGAACCCAAGCTGTGGAAAAAAAATCACTCCTGTAATAGTAAAATAAATACTAAATATAGTCCTTTATCTTTACTTCTTCTGTTATCCCTCATTTTGAAGTCTTTGCTCTTTTTCCACCTTGCAAGGTACAACTGAAGATTTCACCTCTAGCTACAAGAAAATGAAAAAAAAATAAAACAAACCTAAATGTTACAGGGATAAAAACCTGCTGTAGAGATTAATAGGTATCTGTAGAAATTACTCTAAACCCCATATAATTTAATAGAAACTTCAATATAAAATGTGAAAAATCACTCCCTCCTCTGGTAAAACATGTAAGAGGGTGGGCTCAAGAGAAAAATACTTCTGTGGCAAGGAGACTGCTATGTTGTGTTGCTATGGGGTTGGAGTTGCCTGTCTCCTACAGAATAGGCCTGTAACCAGGATTATCTGGACCAGTTTGGCAGTTTTTAGGGAAAACACCTTATATCCTGCTTCTCCAAGGCATTAGCTCTGCAGGGGAGATACACAAAAAGGAAAACTCTTTTCTCCTGCACCTAGGTGCCAGTTTTCATTCATCTCTCCTTAGGATGAAGTTGACCATCTGAAAAATGCCATATGCCCATCCATGTCCTAGTATGATGGATGGTAATAGGCTTGTTGCATGCCTGTGTTGGCACCACGTCCTGAATGACTGCAAATTCCCATGTACAATTAGGTTAGATTGTGGGGTGCTCAGCTTGTGGGTAGGGAGAGATGCAGGAGGTAGAGTGGCTGCAGAAAGGAGATAATGAGACTAGGATTTGGGGAATCAGTGGCAAGAGGACCCTGCAGCATGAGACAGACCTATAGTCATACCCTAGGCAGAAGCATCATAATGAAGGTTATCCTTACAGAAGAGAGTGTGTGTGGGGGGTTGAGGCTACTTAGGAAACTCCTGCCAACTGCTAAACCAGAGAAAAAGGGTGCTGTGGGTGAAGGACAGGAAATTTCTTCTTCAGGTATTTTTTTTTTTTACTGTTGTCTTGTCCTCTAACTCTGCTGGAATCATGCCTATTTTCAGAGTTACCTTGTTCTAATTTCTGTTTTAATAACTCTAGCCCTTTGGGGTATTTGTGTTCCTGCACTGTAGCAGAGACAGAACTGTTGTACTTTACGACTTTGGTGAATTTGGCATCTCGAATACACCCAAGCAAACATAAGCTTCTGAGTATACCTACTGCTGGTCCCAGCCTGGCAACTACCCCTGTGTGTATCTATATCATCTATATCTATATCTATATCTATATCTATATCTATATCTATATCTATATCATCTATATCTATATCTATATCTATATCTATATCTATATCTATATCTATATCCAGTCTATATCATCTATATCTATAGCTCTATCTCTGTCTCTCTGTCTTTCTGTCTCTGTCTATCTCTATCTCTATCTCTATATCTCTCTCTATCTCTATCTCTATATCATCTCTCTCTCTGTATATATACAGGCCAAATGAATGCTAGTCCCAAGATGAGGATTACCTAAAACAGACATTTTTAGGATTACTTAAGACAGACATTCTTTTCATCAAACTGCCAATTGCTTGCTTTCTGTCAGTAAAAAGTTTACAGTTTTCACTCTATTACACAGAAATCTTGTGTATGTGTGTGTAAGAGCAGCTAAAGATTGACTTAGTGTCATCAGCAAGCAGATGGAAGTCCTCTACCCCTCCAAAAGGCTTGCAGATAACCCAAATTAGGAAGCATCTCAGGATGTTCCTGCCTTGATAACCACCTGTATGGTAATCAGCAGTGTTCTGACAGTGAATAGATTTTCATGTCAGGGTATGCACTTATCTGTGGGACCTTTCAGTGTGTATGCAGAATGTACTATCAAACAAGTCCAGTGAAGATTCAAAGAGTGGAAGAAATGGGTAGGTAAATAATACCAGATATAATGGTGACTCAGCATTTCTTTGCTACAGTTTCTGATGCACTGAACACTGTGGTTTTAAAATCAAGTAAGCAAGTGAGATCATCTCAAAATGAAGCAAATCCAAAATGTATGAAGGGCTGTGACTTTTAGTAGAAACAAGATAGTGTCCAAAAATAATGATCACATTGCAGAAGCATCAGCTTAATTCAGATTGGGTGTGTTCAACAAAGGGATATTCAAAAGAAATTGCAATAAAATTAGAAATAGCTTACTTGCTCAAACCCTCATCTATTCACAAAAGGCTTGGAAAAGGAGAGAGCATAAAAAAAAAAAAAAGTTTGCTGTGAGATGTAATTCTTCCATAGCTTGCTCTCCTGGGAGTAAAAAATTGTGAAAAATAGATGCTTTTTACAAAGAAACCACGGGGAACTTTTAAATATGGTACTGGTGAAGACCTACATATTTCCTGTATTAAAAAGAGGACAATTTCAGTGTTACCAAGGTGGGAATACAGCATGAACATATGTATTTTGATCAGATCAGGCATAGGGATGGAAAAGACCTTGAAATAGTTAGCACATGTGAAAGGGATCATAAGAGACCACCCTTGCAGAGGATGACTGGTGAGAAGATGATGTGTGACAGATGATCGGGAGTCAGTCATTATAACTTAAACAAGAAATGGACTGAAAGGGCTCCCAAAGATTGCAGTAAGATGTTACCAAGATTTTACATGGATTTTACCTTACTTAATGGAGGATGAATGTCTCTCATACCTCATTTAGCTCACTTCTGGTGTTATTCGGAATTCCTGACTGCCTACAAGTCTTGTTGCACACAAAACCTTTCTAGGCTGGTGGGAATAGAGGTCAATTCTCTCTCTATAGATAAATGCAACCTGGGAACTTTGCATGTAAAATAATCTGATCATATATTCCCATGTATTTTGAACTTTAGAGATACACAAAGTTATCACTGGCTCAGAGAAAAGGCCAAATATCCAAGCAGACATGAAAAGAACCCTAGTCCTAACCAAAAATTTTAGCTATTACATGAAAATAGCTATTTTTCCAAGGCTATTATTTGCTGGAACATTTTTCAGAGGATCCTCTTTCGTTATCAATAACTTGAGTTTAGGATTGAACTTTTATTATTGCTGGCAACAGTAGATGCGGGGACAGGAGGCATCATGATACCTTCTCTTCCTTTCTCTCCTCTTCAGGTAGGAGTAAAGATAATCTAGTTTATGGTGTACATACAGCAAGAACAAAGAATGAGACATGGGTCTGAAGAGTAAGTATAGCTAAAGGAGCATATCTTCTGTATTTTATTCTGTTTCATGGGAAACATGTGACCCTTTCTGGACAGTGTTTTTGACAAACTAGATTTGCTTATGGTAAAAGGCCAAATAGTTAAAGTCTGGACAGAAGTCCCTTTTGGAAGGGGAGTACAAAGAGAGTACTTTGTCTTGTTACAGAATAAATGTGTGTTGTGTTTTGCTTAAGTATTGTATAAGAACCAAGTACTGCTGCTCTCCCTACATTGAGATCTTCCTGTCTCACAGGATGACCCAAAGACACCGTCGATGGGGAGGAGAACTGAAAAGATGCAAAACTTGTGGGTTGAGATAAGAACAGTTTAATAATTGACATAAAAGTAAAATATAATAGAAATAGCAGTAATAATAATTGTAATGGAAAATTCTTGACTTGATGTAAATGCTGTTCACAGGATCACAGGATGTCAGGGGTTGGAAGGGAGCCAAACAGATCATCAAGTCCAGCGCCCCTGCCAGAGCAGGACCATACAATCTAGATAAGGTCACACAGGAATGCATCCAGATGGGCATTGAAAGTCTCCAGAGGAGACTCCACAACCCCTCTGGGCAGCCTGTTCCAGTGCTCTGTGACCCTTACAGTAAAGAAGTTCCCCCTTGTGTTGAGGTGGAACCTCCTGTGCTGCAGCTTACATCCATTGCTCCTTGTCTCATTTGCTCGAGCCCCTAAGACTTATCTTTTTCACTCTTTTTTCCTTGCTTTATTTCCCCCCCAACATATCCTTCTTCATCGGAACGATTTGGTTTTATTTTAGTCTTATTCTCTTTAGAAAGTTACAGAGTTGTAGAGCATTTTTTTAAAGTATTGTCAGGCATGAACTTGGTGGTGCTTTCGCTAATATTTTCTAAAGTTTTTCTGAACTAGATCACACTACCACAGTACATTAGAGGCTGGAAGGGACCTCAAAAGATCATTGGGTCCAATCCCCCTGCCAAAGCAGGATCACTTAGGGTAGTAGATATGCAATTTGAAATTATAATTTACCAGTAGTGACTTAATAGTAAAATGAGAACCAGAGATCCCAAACAAACAGAATATTTTAGGCTTACTTTCAGAGAAAATGATATGGACCTACTTTACATGAAACAGTAAAAGAACTGCATTAAGGAAGCACAGTTATGCAGCTGCTAATAGTGATATTTATCGCTTTTGAATGCGTTTGTGAGTGCAAACATTCATGATACTTGTTTCAGTAGTGGTTGCCAAACACAAAAATATGTGCAAGAAATACTAAAATATAAATTTGAACATATGGTTTACTCAGCTAGCAATGCATTTCTTATCTTTTATTGCTTGTTTTATTATTCAGGGAGAAAGCATAACATTTTAAAATGGGAAACTGCTGTATTTAGTGTTTAAAGTCAGTGATGTTTCCCTTGGAGGATAAGAAAATTCAGTAAAATTTCTATTTTTCTCTCTCTTTTTTTCCCTCCCTTATTTTAAGTTGTTTTGCACTTGTCTCCTGATGAAAACACACTTGTATTGACTTATTAAGGCTATGTTCCTTTTTTTTTTTTATAAAAGCAATCTGAATTCTTTACAGTGAGAGTGGTGAGACACTGGAACAGTTTTCCCAGGGATGCCATGGATACTCCCTTCCTAGAGGTGTTCAAGGCCAGGTTGGATGAGGGCTTGAGCAATCTGATCTAGTGGAAGGTGTCTCTGCCCATTATGGGGGTAGGGTGTGTGGTGGGACTATCACAGTCTCACAGTATATCAGAGGTTGGAAGGGAACTCAAGAGATCATCAGGTCCAACCCCCATGCCAGAGCAGGATCGCTTAGGGGAGTCTGCACAGGAATGCATCCAGGTGGGTTTGGAAAGGCTCCAGAGAAGGAGACTCCACAACCCCCCTGGGCAGCCTGTTCCAGGGCTCTGTCACCCTCACTGGAAAGAAGTTTCTCCTCCTGTTCAGGTGAAATCTTCTATGTTCAAGTTTGACCCCATTGTTCCTTGTCTTATCACTCTGAACCACAACTAGATTATACAAAAAGGCTAATTGTTAGCTTAAGTTATCCTAATACTCACTGATTTCTATGATGGGCTGAAACTCTCCCCAGCTGATGTTGTCCACGTTCCAAATGTCAAAAATTCAGTATTCTTTTTGTTCTGTAAATCACTAAGTTATCATTAATATATTTTTTAAAATGGTTTTCCTGATCTCTGAGGAAAAAAATCTGAGGAAGGAAGGGATGAGTGATTTGCTCACTGTGAATTATTTACACATATGGATTCCATTTTAAAAAGGATCTGCTAGTTTCCTTGAAACATTATATACTCCTGGGCTCAGCTTCTAGTACTGAGAGAAGGAAGGGACATCCAAGAGCACCGAAAGCAACCTATAGACCCAGGTTCCTTCTAGCAAGACAAGCTCACCATAGTTACACTTTCTAGGCAGTAGCTGAAGAAAACTGACAATATCTTTTTCTTCCCATGCCTATGGTCCTTTCCTTTACTCCACTGATCAGACTGAAGCATGAAGAAAGTTTTATGACCCATATTTTTAATCATTGCTGTACAGCAAAGAAGAGTTTTCATGCTTATGTTAACAGCACAGAGATTTTTCCTGTAAAGTGATACAGCTACTTTTCCATCTTGGTGTATTAAAATTAGGAAAGTTGGTCATTCTAGTGAAAGGGAAAATTAAAATTGTAATTATTTTTTTTAAGTCCAAACATTTTGTTACTAGAGTACGTTTTTTTGCTTTTCTTTAGATAACAATGATGTAAATACTTATGAGTAACAAAAGATGAAAAAAAATGTTCACTGTGACAGATTTGTTGGGACCTGTGATATCTTTTCTTTGATTAATTGGTATAATTGGGAAAATTAGACAAGTTTTCAGACCCATGCCAGCTTCTTGCCTTGAACACAAACCTGAAGGTCTTACACACTTCATAGTTTGAATAACGTTTCCTACAAAATATGACTTCCAGTGCTGTAGGTTATTATATAAGGAAAGGATTTTTTTTTCTTTAATCTGATGGTGAACAATGCCTGGAACTTCTCAGGTGCAATTCATAGAATTTCAGGGCTAAAAAGACCTTACCCTGCTGGTGAGTTGACAGTAATTCCATTAGCTGTGATGTGGTTTGTAGCAATGGACTCAGAAATGCTCTATCAGTGAATTTTGCATCAAATGAAGTGAAAGCAAGGTATGACATGCTTCCCTGTCTTAAACTACATTTCCATTTCCCAGAGTGCACAAATGCTCTGTAATGAATGTTTGTGAACCACATGAGTGCTAGGATTGCAGTAATGAAGCAAATAATTTTTGTCTTCACCACTGTATGGAAATATTTTATCATTTTAAAGTGTTAAGAAATCATTCTTTACTTTCCCACTGTTTGAAAACATGTTGTGACAGTTTTCAGCAGTTATTCTTCTGTTTTAATCTTTATTCAGCAGTCTCATGCCACACACTGTCAAGATGGGACTTCCTATGAATTAAATTTTAAAAGTCAGTGATCCCTTCCCTTGAGATACAATATTCAACAGTGAAGGCTATGGAAAAAACACAAAACAGAAAAGAACAATGACAAAGTAATTAACATACACAGTGTCACAGTCTCACAGTATATCAGAGGTTGGAAGGGACCTCAAGAGATCATCAGGTCCAATCTCCCTGCCAGAGCAGCATCATTTAGGGTAGTCCACACAGGAATGCATCCAGGTGGCTTTGGAAAGTCTCCAGAGAAGGAGACTCCACAACCCCCCTGGGCAGCCTGTTCCAGTGCTCTGTCACCCTCACTAGAAAGAAGTTTCTCCTCACGTTGAGGTGAAATCTTCTATGTTCAAGTTTGAATCTGTTGTTCCTTGTCTTATTCCTGTGAACCACCAAAAAGAGCCTGGCCCCCTCCACTTGACACCCACCCCTCAGATATTGATAGACATTGATCAGATCCCCTCTCAGTCTTCTCTTCTCCAGACTAAACATCGATCTCAGTCTCTCTTCACAGGGGAGATGCTCAAGTCCCCTAAGCATCCTCGTGGCTCTCTGTTGGATTCTCTCCAGCAGGTCTCTGTCTCTCTTGAACTGGGGAGCCTAAAGCTGGACACAGTATTGCAGGTGTGGTCTCAGGAGGGCAGAGTAGAGAGGTAGAAGAACTTCCCTAGCCCTGCTGGACACACCCTTCTTGATGCATCCCAGGATACCACTGGCTCTCTTGGTCACAAGGGCACATATACATGTTGTCAGTCAATACATTAGCGTTCCAGGAGTATCTCATGATAACTGTGTTCCTAGTGTGACAGGGGGATCCCCATACCTGGATGTGTTGGAGCCAGAGCACGAGAATGCAACCCACAGTTTGCTTTCACTTGGAGGGTGGAAGAAGTCATTGAAATTGATTGCCCCAAGACTAGAAACACAGCCCCACCATTTGGACTGGTCATGGACTGATCCAGACTGTACTGCAACAGGGTGGAGCTCCAGAGCTTCTGCAGTGACAAGCCTTTTGTATACTGCAAAGTAATTTCATTTTGAATGAGAATGGGCAGTGAATGATGTATGTTGTGTGATGTTACTTGCTGCTGGTCATGACAAAGATGGTGTGGAATAAGGGGTGGATGATGTCATAGGTTGAGCTGAATCTGTTGTTGATATTCAATACCATGCTCCCATCATGCCAGCTTCAAAATGAAAGTGCTAGCTAGAGCTAAGTATCATGGGGCTTGAAGTTCAGATTGTAACAAGGGAGGCTTCAGGTTCTGGTTGCTGCTTGTGGTTTCTGAGTTTGGGCTGTTGGTCTTTTCCACTGGGCTGGCTGGGGTTGGAGGGTGCAGGGTAGGTCGCCGGCTTCTGCTGCTTCTTGTGCATTTTCCTGCACTTTTCTGCAAATAGGCTAAGGTGATTGTGCATCTTATCATCTCATTAAAAACTCTTTATCTCAACCCAGATTGTTTTTGTGTTACTTTTTTTGTGTGTTTGTGTGTAAAGAAGGGAGCTTGTGAGAGCAGGCTGTGTTAACCTAGGACAACAACCCTCCTATTTCATACACCATGCCAAATTTTCAGCTTGCATGTGTTACTAGATCTGCATTGATGCCAAGATAAATGCATTTACCACAACAGGGCCATCAGGTGGACTTTTTCTTAGAGTAGTGTAGACACAGTGGACATTCTTCTTCATATGGAGAAGTTCTATAACGTGTTGATTACTGTGAGATTTTTGTTTGTTTGTTTTAATAAAAACCTCAGTAGACTCCTATGAGCCTCCTGGGGTTGATGCTCTGTGGTACTTCTGCTGCAAAAATCAGTAGTGAAACTGATCCCCCAGCTGTGATCTGAGATGGGGATCTTTCACAGATGTTGTGTCCTTACATTTACACTGAGTGGCCCCAGAGACAGCCCACTTGTGATGAATGGCTTGCCATGAAGTCAGACACACTGCTCCCTCCCTTCCAAATACCACTTCACAAATCCAGATTCATTTTTGCTGCTCCATATTCTCTCTTTTGCTCATTCAATCTCCCTGGTTCTGCACTACCAAAAAAGTGTCACAAGAAGGTGATGTTAGGAAGCCTTGTCCAGACAGTGCAACGACTGACCAGCTTTTTGTCTGTATTCTGTCTCAGTGTTGGAAAAATACATTATGACAGCTTTATGAGTTACTACTGATTTTTTAATCTTCTCTTGCTTTAATTAAACACTAATTTAACCACTCTCTAAAAGCAGTCATTCAGGTCTTGGAACAAAACTTTCAAAAGGACTTTCTCTTTAGAGACTGGGTGTACACTCTGCTGAAAACTGGAGCTGGAACTGTTACAAGTGGTTACAGCTAATTCAGTATATGGTGTTAGAAAACATTACAAAAAAAAAAAAGTTGTAGGTTTAATTAGCTCAACACAACCAGTTCCACCCTTAGACCTGAACCCTCATTAAAAAAAAAGACTGAATTGGTTTGTATCCATTACTGAGGTTCTATTTCCCTGGATTCCTTCAAAACTAAAATATCAGTAGAATGAACATTCATCATTCTTAGACCTCTCTCATTCCCATATTCCAGTTTTCATCTTGCTTTCATATTTATATGTGAATGATCTGCCCAAATATTCTGCTGAATACATACTACTAAACTGCATTAGTGTTTGCATCCCATATGCTCACCGAGGGCTTAATTACACTTTGTTCCACAAACAAGTGTTTTTGAAAAAAATCAACCTATGTCAGCTAATTATTTTTTCCCTGACTTTTCTTGTTCGTTTTGCTTCGTTTTTAATTTATGCAAGACCTCTTTGTGGCCTTGTTTCATTTTCCAATGAATGATAATAACCAAGGCTTTACTACCTCGAGCGCTCGGGTGGTGCTTCCTTTAGCTTAGCCACCTGAGCAGGTCATCAAAGATTTCTACACACAAAGTGAGGAAAGTTACACAGGAACATATATTGTTCCAGTTTTAATGCTGAAATTTACCCAGATACTATGCATATTGCATAAACTACACCCTTCAAAAACTGTTGCTTAACCAGCAAAAAGCCTCAGTCATAGCAATCTCAAGTTACATGTTTGGCAGAATGGACCGAGGTGCATCACTTATTTCCCTTTCACATTCCACAGGATCTGTTAGGACATGTTCTCATGTAGTCACAGAATCACAGAATCAATAAGGTTGGAAAAGACCTCAAGGATCATCAAAGTCCAACCTGTCACCCAAGACTTCATGATTACTAAACCATGTCACCAAGTGCCACGTCCAATCCCCTCTTGAACACCTCCAGGGTTGGTGACTCCACCACCTCCCTGGGCAGCCCATTCCAATGGCCAACCACTCTCTCTGTGAAGAACTTTCTCCTCACCTCAAGCCTAAACTTCCCCTGGCACAGCTTGAGACTGTGTCCTCTTGTTCTGGTGCTGGTTGCCTGGGAGAAGAGACCAACCCCCTCCTGGCTACAATCTCCCTTCAGGTAGTTGTAGACAGCAATGAGGTCTCCCCTGAGCCTCCTCCTCTACAGGCTAAACACCCCCAGCTCCCTCAGCCTCTCCTCACAGGGCTGTGCTCCAGATCCCTCACCAGCCTCATTGCACTTCTCTGGACACGTTCAACTATCTCAATGTCCTTCTTAAATTGAGGAGCCCAGAACTGGACACAGTACTCAAGGTGTGGTCTAACCAGTGTTGAGCATAGGGGAAGAATGACTTCCCTGCTCCTGCTGGCCACACTATTCTTGATGCAGGCCAGGATGCCATCGGCCTTCTTGGCCACCTGGGCACACTGCTGGCTCATGTTCAGCTGCTGTCAATCAGTACCCTCGGGTCCCTTTCTGCCTGGCTGCTCTCCAGCCACTCTGTCCCCAGCCTGTAGAACTGCATGGGATTGTTGTGGCCAAAGTGCAGCACCCAGCACTTGGACTTGTTGAATGCCATCCTGTTGGACTCTGCCCATCTGTCCAGCCTGTCAAGGTCCCTCTGCAGAGCCCTCCTACCTTCTAACAGATCAACACCTGCTCCCAACTTGGTGTCATCTGCAAATTTACTGATGATGGACTCAATCCCCTCATCCAGATCATCAATAAAGATATTGAACAGGATGGGGCCCAGCACTGATCCCTGGGGGACACCACTAGTGACAGGCTGCCAGCTGGATGTAGCAACATTCACCACCACTCTCTGGGCTCAGCCCTCCAGCCAGTTCCTAACCCAGCAGAGAGTCATAAGCGTCCTTACTTAAATGCACGAATACACACTTCAAATACTGCAAATATTGATTGGAAGATAAAGTTTGATATACATACAGCTACTCACAAGGATAGGAGAGTGAGAGTGTCCCTGGCTAGAAGAGTGCCAAAGAGTCAACCTCATCAGGCCCTCAGGACGTGCAAGTATTGCAGATTCACTCATATAGTTCAAGAAACATACTGACAGCTCAGTTTGGATAATATAATTCTTCTAAAAACCATGACCCTGGGACTCACAGGATACTCACATATAAGGTAAGGACAGATAAATTTAATCTATTTTTAATTTTTTTAAATTACACAGAAGAATGTTTTTTTTTTTTTCATGTGAAATGTAGAAAAGTTTCATAGGGAATACAATTTTCACACAGAATGTCACAATAAACAGAGCAGGCTCTGGGTGGCCAAGACAGCTGCTTGGATTACAAATCTCTCCAACAGGTATACCACAATACTGGAGTCTAAGAATATGCTTGTGGCTTGTGTAGAGACAGCCTGGAAAAACCAGGAGCTTGTTTCTCAGGACAGCTTGGATTTTAGCATAGGCTGCCCAAGCTCAGCCAGGATTCTGCATAAGTGTTTGCCAGCTAAAATATATAGAAAATACAAAGGTAAATTGTCTTCAGTTGTCTAAGCTTCAAAGCACCTCTATCCTCAGTACCAGTGCAGCTTACCTCTTTTACTTTCTTGCAAGTATATTTCTGGCAAATTCAGAAAAACCTAAACAAGTATCTTGTAAGAACATGAAGCAGGTTTCTACAGGTCAGCTCCCTAGTCTTGGTAAAGTAGTATCTCATTTGTAGCTACCTCATAGGAATTTTATGTAAGACAAAAAGACAATATTTTTTCTAGGTTGGATAAGGAGTGCTTCTTGCAAAATAAATAAAGCTGCTTCTTTTTGTTTCATCATTGATGAAGGCAAGACATTAAGAATGGTAGCTAAAGGGAAATAAAGTGAAGACAGAATAGAGAGTCTTGGCTTATAGAGAGATCTCCCAGAACAAGTTAGACAGTTGTGGCAACTACATTGATAGGACTGATTGTCTCACTGCAGAAACTGAAACAGAAGAGCCTGTCAAATCCCAGCTTTTATACAGTCTATGTAGACACCATTATGTCCACTGAATCTTTTCCAGGGCTTCCTTATTGTCATGCTTGAAAACAGGGATGATGTTCTGGAACATACTTACTGCAGTATAAAGTAATTTTCTTTCATCCCATCCACACTGACATCAATTTGTCCTCTTTTTATAGCAGCCTGACTTTCACCTTCCTTTTTTGGCTTGTTTTCTCATCTCACAGAATCACAGAATGCTAGGGGTTGGAAGGGATCTCAAGAGATCATCCTGTCCTACCCCCCTGCCAGAGCAGGATCAACTATGCCAGATTACACAGGAACACATCGGGCAAGTTTTGAATATCTCCAGAGAGGGAGACTCCACAACTTCCCTGGGCAGCCTGTTCCAGTACTCCATCACCCTCACAGGAAAAATATTTTTCCTCCTGTTTCCATGGAACTTCCTATGCCTCAATTTCGACTCATTGCCCGTTGTCCTGTCATAGGGCATCACTGAGCAGAGCCTGGCTCCATCCTCGTGGCACTTACCCTTTACATATTTATAAATGTTAATGAGGTCACTTCTTAGTCTCCTCTTCTCCAAGCTGAAGAGCCCCAGCTCCCTCAGTCTCTCCTCATACAGAAGATGTTCCACTCCTCTAATCGTTTTTGTGGCTCTGCGCTGGCCTCTTTCAAGCAGTTCCCTGTCTCCTTTCTACTTACTTCAATTGTCCTTCACCTTCCTTCAGTGTAGCACACAATGATCACAAGGCTCAGAAACTTGTATTTTCCCAAAGAAACAGAATGATCATTTCATATACCTTTCAGTTATAATGCTCTTTGCCTTCTCTCAATATGAAGCTTGCAGCTCCATGATACTGTTCCCTTATTATGTGGCTTTGATGACTGTCACAGCATCTCCCACAGAGAAGCCAGCTACTCCATGTTGTATGCTTGCACAGCTGTTGCTACCTGCGTAGGTATAACACCTTTCTACCTGAAAACTAGAGGAGTTTTCTATTAGAATCTTCAATTTGCTCAGATTTTCCCAAATTATAATTTTCTTCTTAAACAAATTCACAGCTCCTCTGCTAAATATTTTTAATGTAATCATGGGAGTTTTAGGCTATGCCTTTAAAATTTTTCAGTGATCTTGAGCAGAAAGTAGTAAAATGGAAATAAATCACTAGTGGGTGTGCAAAGGACAATAATGATTATTCTAAACAATCCCATTACCATAAGATTTGGTTCCCAAAACAATCTTTTTCTCTCTTCTCGCTTCTTCAGGCTGGGAGATACTAACTTTGTGCTTCTGCTGGCTTCTGCTTGACCTTGGCTGCATTGTTTTGACTGCTATTAAATTCTCTGCTTCTGTCTGTTGTCCCTTGTGTACAGGGTGGTAAGGGAGGAGGCAGGGAATGGAGAAGCTGTTGCACCTCCCCTGGTCCTTGGCCAGGGGGTCCTTGTGCTGTTCATTAATTGTAAATACCTGTAAATATTGTAAATATTGTAAATATTGTATATTTTGTACACATTAATTGCATTCCATTGTGGATTGTATTTTGCTTGCAAGTACAGCTTTCATTTGCTTCCAACTAAGCTGGTCTGGCAAATTTAATGTTGGGGGGAGGAATTTTCAACCCACCACAATAATTAACTTATTCCTTATTATGAAAACCAAATTACCAATCAATGTATTGGATAAAACTCAACTCAGCATAGGTCTCTGGAAAACACCAGCTCTGTGACTGAACCAACAACAATTGCTCTTCAGTACTGTTTTATCACTGTTTTACACTTTTTCTTTTAGTGGAAGATCTAGGTGTGTTTATTTTATTTTATTTTTTTAATCTACTGGAATGCATTTATTTTACATACCCTCTTTATTCCAAAATTCCCTGAAATCACTTGGAAGAACTCTATGCAAAGCAGAACTCTTAGTAGGAAAAAAAAAAAAAGTAAAGATAACATTTAAAGAATATGTGAGAGCATTGATACATGTGGGTATATTTAACTTTTTTTTTTTTACCAAGCTTATTTAATTTCCAAGTTGCAAAAACAAGGAAAGTTTATGAGGCTAGAAGTTTAAGCTGTTCCAAAAGGTAGGCACTGTGGAAAAAAAAGTATGTTGGTTATATTGTGATAAGGAATAAGGGACAGGAAGGCACTGAACTGAGCAGAGTGGAGAGAAGAAGACAAAGATAAGACTTGAATTTGTCCTTTGAGCCAGGTGGAGAACAGGATATGCAAAGAAGTTAATTGCAGCTCTCAGATTATGGACTCCATTTAGGACCTACTGAAATTAAGCAGAGCTTTACAATGGTAAGAAGTACACTTACAAAAGTGTGCCAGAGGGCAGGAATTTTAGCTGTTTAGCTTCTCACCAATGGTTGGAAGAAAATGGTGTTGGAATTGACCAGCTGCTAGGGACTAAATGCTTAATGTGCCTAATATTTTCATAGGACTAATGAGTTCCCAATCCCAAGACAGGCTAAGACACTTCCATGGAGATTTAAATTAAGTCCTTTTATACATTAAGAAGCCCAAACACTCCTGGCCTCAATGAATCACCTCTAATGGATCCTTCCTCTTGAGCCTGGGACACAATACTGTTGGAACAGCACAGTTGGGAAAAATTCCACAGGAGAAGCTCATGGAACAGAAGAATTCCTTCATACATGCCCAGTGAATGATTGCAATAGTAATATTAGATAAACCAAGAAACAGTTGTGAGGAGTGAGAGGTCTGGTAGAAAGAGGAAAAAGGAGAATCAAAGTACAAACCCAGGTCTGTTAACATCTGGTTGAGCCTCCTTCAACAGCACAAATAATTATAGAAAAAGAAGAATAAAGTTAGTGGAATAATCAGAGACATCAGCTGGGAGTCTGATGGCACATTACACTAGAGCAGTCTGACATATCTCCATATTTGGCTCTTTATGGAAGGTGCAAGGACTCATTAAACTGAGGTGAATTATCATATGCTGCCTTTATTACTGCAGGGCAGGCAGGCAAGAATAACAGCAAATTGCAGAGACACATCACATCAGCAGGGCAAAACAGCTGGAGTGTGTGTGAAGTGGTTCGTGCTGCATGCCTGAGCTGTGTTTTAATTCTCTCCACGCACTGTTTATGGACCCTGAGCAGCAAACTCTGGGCTATGAATTATACTTCACAAGCCTTGCACCAGTACAAGAGCTGCAGAGACTTTTCTAGGTGAAGTCACTACTGGCTTACTGGCTATCTGTGGTCTGATAATACCTGGGGAGAGATTATCCATGTGTGCTGAAGCATGTACAGTGTGACAGCAGGCTAGAACTTGAAGGTCAACTCTTTTTCTTGTTTTTAGCTTTTATTTCCACAAACAGTTTTGGTTTTATTTCTTCTCAGCATTGGATTCTTCCCTTTCTTAAATGTCAGACCTTTTGCTTCCTTTGGTTGAAACAAACATATAGATTTTCAAATTGAAAAGCTTCATCTAGACACAGCTTAGCACTCAAATGTATTTTCTCACATTCCAGGGAAGTGGGAACCATTAATCCCCTCTCTGCTTTGTGGGATGTTGTGGATAAGTCTCTCCTGTGATTTCTCTGCTACAGTCTTACAGTTCATCATGAGGCACAAGCAAGATGCCTGAACTGCAAATCCCATACAGCCCTGGGGCAGCTGAAATGTATGTAGAGTGAGTGGTATCTACCCCCAAAGAATAATACTTGATCTGACTTAACAAAGGGACTCAACTCACAATGGAATATTTTGTGGAAATTTTTAGTTTTCAGATGGAAGGGTCTGACTGTTTTTAAAATGAAACCAGGAACAAAGTTTTATTTGAAATTTGAAAACATTTCCTCCTCCTCCCACCCTGAACCTATTAGAAATTGTCTATACTTGTTTCCCATGTAATGAAAATTAGCTTTTCTGATCATCTCTGTTTCTTTTATGAAGCAATACTGGGCAATATTTCCATTATTCTGATAGTCTCCATTGCTGTTCATCTTCCTTCTCCCACAATGGGGACATCTATACCCTAATTTCCATTAATCAGGTGCCTCAACACTTTTAGATTGTTGGATTGAATTCCAAACCATTGTGCTGTCCTGAGGTCTTTCTAAAAATGTGACTAAAGATCTTTAGTTGCTTGTTTTCAGTCAGCTTCAGAAAAATGGTGTGTGTTGCCTTGTTGCTGAACTTGTGATTGACTTCCAGATGTTCACTTTCTCTCACTGAGAGTACTGCTCTCCTTGCAAAGCTCTACCAATATGCTGAATCCCTTGAAATAAACTCGTGAGATTTTCCTTGTCATGCATTATACAGATGTTTAACTTGTTGCTCCACTAAAGATATGTTCATTCACACTCTTTGTAATTAAAATAGGTTTGATTTATGAAGACTCTGGTTTTGCTTTCTTTCAGGAAAAAAAAAGAAAAGGTATTTGTTTCCTTCCCCCTCCAAGTTGAATCTTGCAATGGTTCTCTTGTTATGCATTCTTTCATAAATTCTTTTTTTTCCCTGATCTTTGAAAATAATTCTAAACTTTTCTATATTTCCCACAACTGCATGGTGTCTCCATTCCAATCTACAGAACAGATTAGAATTCTTTGTTGCTTTTGTCACCAGCAGAACAGAAGCCAAAGTAGAGCAGTAGGGAAAAAAGCTAGAATCAATGAATACAGGGTTTTGTGGATATAGAAATGTCTATTTGCTATCATTTCCCAAGATGTACCCAAGAGAGTTTATCTGCAGGAGAAAGTGGGAAGTGAGGAAGGAAGGAGAACAAAAGACAAATAAAGGACTGCAAGAGGGAAGGAAAATGATGCTCTTCTTTCACTGGGAATACCTCACAAGTTGAGCAGAGCATTAGTATGTGAAAACCTGAAGGGCAATGTAATCCCAAAGGGAAAGAGTAATTTCAAAGGAAGGTTTATTAAAACTTAGCTTGTTTTGCATAATGTCAGAAAAAGAAATACAGTGAAAGTCTAACCTTTTATCCCTTTCAACTTTCAGTTCCTTTCCACTCTTTTTTTCCCTATGATCGCTTTCCCTACCCTGTAGCTTTACTCCTGCTTTCTGTTTATAACCTTTAGAATACTTTCATGAGCATATGCTATAATTCTCTTCCCTTTTCTTTATCTCCTTGTTCCTACAAGCTGGCTTGAATAAAGAAGTCATTATCAGCAAGCCCACAATGGGTCCAGACATCCACATTCAAGATGTTCTATAGATGATATATTGATCAGTCCTCAATGAGTAATAGCATTCTAATGAAAAGAGCTTACAGAAGTTAATGTATCTGCTCATGCAAACCACAAATGAAGCATTCTGTGGCACAAAGGGTCTGGCCCTGTGAATTATAATTACTCCCTACAACTATAAAAGTCAGGAGTGGTTTTATTTATTTACCACAATCAATGATAGTCTGTGGGCTACACATTGAGAATTCGTTTTACAAACCAGCACCCAGACCGTTTGCCTTTTCTGTGTCTATTGGGAATTAACCCTTCAGTCACCACTGTCTGCTGAGGTAGTGAAAAGTATGGAGTGTTGTTCAGGTTAAGAAAAGCAGGCTGCAGGCATTCAAAGAGTAGCTACATGTGAGTGTTCCTAGAGGAGACAGCATATATTAAAGCAGAGTGAGTACTGAAAGACAAAGACTTTCTGTCCTGCATGAACTATATAGGGAGTCCCCGGCTGGAAAAAAAAAATGCACCACAGGGCTGTGTCATGCAGCTTTCCACAGAGAGTATTTTTAATGCTTTAGAACCTCCTCTTCTGTACTCAGTGCAATGTACAGTAGAATAAATATAATCTGGGCTAACATTATACAGCCAGGGAAACAAAATATGAGATACTCCACTCATAAATCAAACTGTAGGAAAGAATAAAGCAAAATTGTTTTGTCAACATGTTAAATAAATCTGTCACTGTGCTTTAGTGGAAGAGCATAGAGTTACAACAAGAATAATGAAATAAAATCTAAATTATAATTATGCTGCTTTGTAAATTAAATGTCAAATATATTTATGCTACTTTGTAAATTATATTCTATATCTTAAATGCTGGTCTGTCACCTTCTACAAAAATATTCAAAGCCAGACACTAGGAAAGCTAATGTGGGTGATCAAAGGTGAGAAATTGTTTCCCTTTAAAGAACAGCTAAAAGAAAGGACTGGTCAGCAGGCAAAAAGAAATGCTAGGGTGGAGTGAGGGAACAATACAGATCTGTAAAATCCATGTGTGCCTCTCAGAAGAGAAAACCAGAATATCTCTTCATTATTTCTCTCAATACAACATTTAGGGGGCATCAAATATGACTAGAAATTCAAAACAAAGAAACAGGAAAGAACAGTGATGCTTGTTGGGTCAGGATGGTATATATTTTGGAAGTTCATGTGATTGGTAAGTGTGCAGATGACACCAAGTTGGGAGCAGGGGTCGATCTGTTGGAGGGTAGAAGGGCTCTGCAGAGGGACTTTGACAGGCTGGACAGATGGGCAGAGTCCAACAGGATGGCATTCAACAATCCAAGTGCTGGGTGCTGCACCTTGGACACAACAACCCCATGCAGAGCTACAGGCTGGGGTCAGAGTGGCTGGAGAGCAGCCAGGCAGAAAGGGACCCGAGGGTACTGGTTGACAGCAGCTGAACATGAGCCAGCAGTGTGCCCAGGTGGCCAAGAAGGCCGATGGCATCCTGGCCTGCATCAAGAATAGTGTGGCCAGCAGGAGCAGGGAGGTCATTGTACCCCTGTACACAGCACTGGTTAGACCACACCTTGAGTACTGTGTCCAGTTCTGGGCTCCTCAATTTAAGAAGGACATTGAGATAGTTGAACGTGTCCAGAGAAGGGCAACGAGGCTGGGGAGAGGTCTGGAGCACAAGGCCTGTGAGGAGAGGTTGAGGGAGCTGGGGGTGTTTAGCCCAAAGAAGAGGAGGCTTAGGGGAGACTTTATTGCTCTCTACAACTACCTGAAGGGAGGTTGTAGCCAGGTGGGTTTGGTCTCTTCTCCCAGGCAACCAGCACCAGAACAAGAGGACACAGTCTCAAGCCACACCAGGGGAAGTTTAGACTCAAGGTGAAGAGAAAGTTCTTCATGGAAAGAGTAACTGGTCATTGGAATGTTCTGCCCAGGGAGGTGGTGGAGTCACCATCCCTGGAGGTGTTCAAAAGAAGCTTGGATGTGGCATTTGGAGCCATGGTTTAGTTGTCAGGAGGTGTTAGGTAATAGGTTGGACTTGATGATCCTTGAGGTCTTTTCCAACCTGGTTGATTCTGTGATTCTGTGATTCCAGAGAAAAGTGAGCAAATTCCATGCAAGAGAATACCTTCAAGATCTCCTTCTCCAGAAACCCTAAACCACAAGCCACTAGAAGCTGGAAAAGATTCTCCAGGAGGTATCATTAAATGATATTTTTACCCATTTATCCTGGCTTCTGAAACTGACCACTGCCTGCTGATCTTGGCTGTAACCTGGGCCACCGAGCAAGGTGCCCCGATCGTGTTAAACTGAACCACTGACCCATAAAACAAAGCAGTATTTTACACAACCAACTGATTTACCAAAAAGTCAATTAAAAGAAGTTCTTTCTCAATGCTTTCACTCTACCTCAGATCAACAAATGACCATGTGATGGAAACCTTGTCTGATGTAAAGCCTGGTTTCCTGCCAGAGGTCTGTAAGACACACCCTTCTGATTTCTTTGTCCCTCATATTTCTTATGCCTCTTCATGCTAAACTCTATGGATTTGTAGTTCCCTTGGCTTGTGGCACCTACCAGGCTGAAGACACAAAGAGCTTCCTTCATGAGGCGCCAGGATGATATGCAGTTAGTTTTTAATTGGTATGAGAGGCCTTTGAAGAGGAGAAATGAAGGCTCCAGAATTTCTGTCAAAAAGCCACATTACCTTCCGGGAGTCCGGGGCTAAAATCTGCACTGATAGGAAAAGAAAGCTACTATCCCTTGAATCCTGAATTATCTGGGTTCTGAATTAATTATATCTTTCCAAAGCTTAACCATAAATAGGAGTCATCATCTTTCTTTCCTCCTCGCCTCACCCTTTCTTGTCTGTTCCCTGCTGTGTGCATACATGTGTCCTTCTTAAGCCTTGGTAAATCTCTCTGATTAAGAGTAGGATTATGATAGAAGAATTAAACTTTTAAGATCAAAAAGAAAAGGCATTTAACTTTTACCAACAAGAAATTGTTACTAACAAGCATTCTTTGAGTGAAAGAAAGGGCTCCCTGGGTACAAAGAACTGTTTAACTGAAAATAGAAAGGTTTGTTCCTTAAATGAGTAATCTTCAAATGGAAACATTTTATTTTTACATTTATTTCCACTTTAATCCGATCCCTTTCCTGCCTCCATTACTGCCTTCTTACAGAGAATAAAAAACTTGAAATGGTTGTTCCGGGTTGTTTCCTGTATAAAAAATGACAAATGGGAAATAAAATAAAAATTAAAAAAAATTTACACTACTTTCCATGCACTCCTTTGTGTTATTTGGGACCACACAACATACTTTGAAATAGTTAAATTAATATTAGAGTGAAAATGTATATTATTTTTCTTTTATCCTTACAACAACAACAACAACAAAAAAAAAAGTAAAGAAAAGAAAAGAAAAAAAAGATAAAGGAGAGCAATTAATCCACTAATGGCATTTTCATATTTTTATTCATAATATCTTTCTTTCAACTGACACTGGAGGCTATTTTGCATAGACATTCAGTGAGAAACTACATATTCTCTATGTAATGATAGGTGCAAACGAGTGCAACATGTAAATGTTATCTAGAGAGTAGATTCAAGATGACTTATCCTATGTTCCTAAAGGTTTTCAGGATTCCAAGAGAAAGACTGATTGTCCTTAAGCTTAAGAATGATACAGGTGAGCTGCAAATTGATGCTTAATGAGGTTATGTTCTCTGAAAAGGCACAACTATTTTTTTCTCACTTCCTTCCATAAATCCAGAGAAATTTCACTGACTTCAATGGTATTACCCTGAACTTCCTACACCATGATGAGAAATAAATGACAATTGTTGCAAATAAGAATATCTCTAATTCATTTTAATCATTGTAGTGTAAAGCTCTAGTTTTTTCAAACTTTACAATATGATTCTGAAAGTACATCTCCAACAAGTGTATTAAACCTGTTGCAATATAAGCAAAGGTTGTTGGAAAACAAGAGTTGGGAAAGTACCACTTAGATTTCAGAAGATACAAGGTTTTTCTTCTCAGATACTACTGTGACAATGGTAAGAGAAGCTGGAGGAACCTTTGGTATTTCTTGTATATTTTTACATGAAAATTTCCCTTCTGAATATACTGCCACATAATCAGCATCATTACTGATATCAGCAATTCAGTAATCACAGTCACAGAATTAACCAGGTTGGAAAAGACCTTTGAGATCATCAAGTCCAACCTATCACCCAACACCACCTAATCAACTAAACCATGGCACTAAGTGCCTCATCCAGTCTTATTTTAAACACTTCCAGTGACTCCACCACCTCCCTGGGCAGCACATTCCAATGGCAAATCTCTCTTTCTGTGAAGAACTTTCTCCTCATCTTGAGCCTAAACTTCCCCTGGCACAGCTTGAGACTGTCCTCTTGTTCTGTCACTGGTTGTCTGGGAAAAGGGTAGGTTTGAGAGAGAATCATGTTGGAAAGGAACTGTGAAGTAGGCAAAACATCTATGCAAGGTCTTCCATAAGAGTCTACATCAAATTTGGTTATGGAAAGGGAGCAAATATGAGTTACTGAAAGTCAGCCTGACAGGCTTCAGGTCAAAGGTCTACAGCTGAATTGCACTGGACTAGAATTAGTGAATTAAAACAAACAATAGCAATCACCCATAGAATCATAGAATTGTTAGGGTTGGAAGGGACCCCAAGGATCATCTAGTTCCAACTCCCCTGCCATGGACAGGGACACCTCACGCTACCATACCAATAATAAGAGATCAGAAAAGAAACAGGGACAGTGTATTGAAAGGAGAGCACTGAGAAAACCCAAGTAAATGTATTCATAATGGAAGAAAGGAGAACATATAATTAAGTTTGTTCCAGAACATCCCAGGAATGATTAATAGCAAAAGTCTAATCTTCCTCTGGTTTCTGCAAGCCTTGTGAATGGTTACAAAGAAACAATGCACAACCGATGTAGAACAATATATTTGTTATTCAGATTTGCAGATGTGATACAAATATACAGAACAAAAAAAAAAATTCTTTTTTGAGAAGTATTTTCATTTTTCTATGTTCTTTGGTGGTTACCTGGATCAGAAATCATAGAAACATAGAATGGTTTGGGTTGGAATTGACCTCCAAAGGCCATTTAGTCCAACCCCCCCTGCAGCCTACAGGGTCATCCTCCACTAGATCAGGTTGCTCAGAGCCTTATCAAGCCTGACCTTCAACATCTCCAGGGATGGGACCTCAGCAGACTCCCTGGGCAGCCTGTTCCAGTATTCCAAATGAAAGTTTGGAACTTTTAGCATGTTTGTTCTGCAACCTACCTTTCTCCTACTGAACCCCTAAGAACATTAATAGCCTAAATCATCACAGTCCTTTACTATTCCAGGCAGCAACATTTTTATAATTCCATTTTTTAATTTAACTACTTCAATATTGCTTGGTGTCCTTCCTCCTTTTATTCTGGGTCTTTTATTCTCCATTGAAAATCAAATCTTCAAATCCCTGATCGTTCTGCAGTATCTTATGGTATTCTGATAGCCTTCTACAAAGCCATGGGGCGTTGGCTGACACCTGTCAGTCTGTGCAGCAATCCAATGAGACCTGGACAGGCTGAGATCTGGGTGCAGGCAAACCTCATGAAGTTCAATAAGGACAAGTGCAGTGTCCTGCTCCTGGGGAGTAATAACAGCAGGCGCCAGGACAGGTTAAGGGCTGCCCTGCTGGAAAGCAGCTCCACAGAGAAAGACCTTGGAGTGCTGGTGGATGACAAGTTCTCCATGGGATAGCAATGTGCCCTTGTGACTAAGAGAGCCAACGGGATCCTGAAGTGCATCAAGAAAAGTGTGTCCAGCAGGTCTAGGGAGGTTCTTCTCCCCCTCTACTTTGCCCTGGTGAGACCACACCTGGAATACTGCCTTCTGGGATGCAGGTGTGCATTGTTGGCTCGTGTCCAGCTTCTTGTTCACCAGTACCCTGAAGTTCTTTTTCTGTAGGTCTGGTCTCAATTTTGTCACTCCCTTATATTGCATTTGCAATTGTTGTCTTCATCACAGACTCCTTATTCATCTTACAGTTCTTCTACTAATGCTTTCTTTTTCATTTGATCTGTTTGTCCTTCCAGTGATTTACTCAAGATGCACATCCACTAACACTGATTATCAAATCAGTCATCTTATAAAGAGAAACATCAGGTATGTCTGAAAATACATATTGACATTCATCTTACTTTACAATAACTTCCTGTCTTTAACTATCTTTGTCTTCCAGATGTGTTCACAAAACCTGTATGGTACTGCATTCTGATTTATGAGTTCCTGGTTGCTCATATACTCAAGCATAAGTAGTTAATTTTCGCCAGTCACACTGCTCTTAACAGGTGATAACAAACTGTAATAAGTTTTACTATTTCCTGGTCACATGCTAAGAGCCATAACATTAGAAACGTGATGAAAAGAATTACTGTCACACTTCTTAGTCCTGAATTTCCCTTGGGAATTGTGGCAGACCACAAATCTTTTAAGATGTGCTGCTTGGAGACATCCTGGACAGGTGAGATGGTTCAGATCTGGGGGAGTCAGATGGGTTTTGGGAGTCCTAGGCAGACCACGGCTTCCAGATTTTAAGCTTTCAAGGAGTCACAGTGATATGGCTATGAAAAGGCTGCAATGTTTTCCTTTTCCTCATTCTCAGCAGATGAATAGGAAGGTTGGAGTCAAGACATCCCACATCCAGCAGCCTGTAACCAGCTAGGGAAAACCCAAAACTAGCCAGAATTCAGACATTCTGCTGCTTTTTACCTGAAGGAGAAGGACAGCCTTGTGTGGTGCCCTTCACTAGCTCACAGTTGCAGAGAAACTGGAGAGTCACAAACAGTGCTGCAGACACTCACACTTTCTGTGGCAGGTGGCACAAACACTGGGAAGGGTAATTCCCCTATGGTGCTGCAGTGAACTGGTTAACCTGAGCCAAGGTTTGTGACAGACACAACTGTGGATGAGATTGCTGACTATCAGATGAAACTGGAAACATATGAGATTCACTAGCACTTGCTAATTTTGCTTGGGTTATTTCTAACTGGCCATATTAAAATTGTAGCTTTATATGTAGTGCATAAGGAGAAACAAGGAGTACAAGCCTTGGTTGGTGGAGTGGAAAGAGAGATTGTTACAAAGCAAACTTTTGTTGCCATTTGTTTTCCTCTACGCCCCTCTGATCTCGGTGGTTTGCAAATCTCATGGCCAAGAGCTCTCCTCCATCCTTGGAAACATTCCAAGGAACTGTGTTTTAACAACTCCCTTTCCTAAGACAAGTTGTCTAAATTGTGTCTCTCTCACAATGCAGCTGGGGGAGCTTGATGTTATGTATGCCAATTACAATTACCCCAAACCTCAATGTATTCAACGTGACCTGGAGGGATTGCATCAGAGCTTGATAAGGTATAGGAGATACCAGAGCTGAACATGGTAACAGAGAGGATATATATTTCATGCTTCTCAACCAGAGTGCAAACAGGTATGAAGTTCAGATGCTACAGGCTGAAAAGCACTCAAATACAGCATTAACTCAACAGTTCTGCCTTGTAAGTGCTATGTTTGATTTTAACTAGACAACAAGCCTTAAGGAATGTGATTCCTTAGAGTAAGCTGGATTCATATGTGACCTTTACATAATATTCTTATAACTTTGTAGAAAGATTAAAGGCAGAGGATTAAAGCAAAAGACTAAAGGGACAGTATTAAAAAAATGTGGGAATGTTTTCCTGCTGAGATACGCCTCTCTTGTATGTCTTCTAGCCACACTTCAAAATCTTCTCCACAGTCAAAATAACTGTGGTTCCTAGAGAAGACTGCAGGAAAATTGCTTACCTAGGTAGGACCAGGGACATTGAGGCAAACATGGAAAGGATGGTGTTGCTGAGACTTGAAGCTCTTCTGCCAGTTCTTTTTGATGCAGAGTACATAAGGCAGTGGCATCTGCAGTGGAAGCTGGTAATATAATAAAGACTGTAGAAAGCTTATGCACTTCATGGTAAGGGGATTAAGCCCTAATCTTAGAGATATCTTTGTAGATAGTTCTGAGTACCAAATCTGCTGATTATGTACTCTTTGGTAGGGAAGAGGGCAGGAACCACCTATGAGACACACAGAGGTATTGAAACATCTTAGGCTTGTTACTCAGTGTGCTTCTCAAGGTGCAAACAGAATTACTTTTCCAAGTGTTGTGACTATTTTACACCAGTCACTCACTTGAACTCAAGCATCATGAACCCAGACCTCTGGAAACTTTCTTTTATTTTTTTCCTGTAATTAATATCATACAGTGGAAAAGTAATACATTCCCCATGCTTGCTATGTTTCTTCATTTATCTAGCCACAAAAGGAGGGTAAAATCATGGGACAACTCTGATGTGTTAGATGGCAATTTACATATTAGACACCAACAGACTCATCCAGAATGAACAAACAACAGGTAATACTTGCCTTTTCTTGTGGTTTTTGTTTGTTTGTTTGTTTGTTTTACTTCATGGGTCATATTTTAATTACAAAATATTTTTATTCCATTATTAATTTCCTAAGAAGAAGAATCCTCCTCCAACGTATCTTTGTGCAAAGGAGACTAAAAAAACCCCAAATGTCCATGGTTTTATTTGACTGTTTAAAGACAGAAAAGTGTGTCTGTTTTTCCTGCAACACTCATCTATGTTATTTGCCTGATTCCAGGGAATGTGAAGGGCAGGACACATCTTTAATAAGGCCATGATCTGTATATCACAGCTAAGACTAGTAATAAACTCTAATGCTGTTATAAAAGCCTTCTTGAAGCAAGGTTAATAACACAACAATAGTAAACACCCCAGTCAGCATAAAACAAAATGAAGCCTACAGTATTTTAAATGCATGGGTCCTGTGAAAAGGGATACCAAGGTAAGACCTTTTGTTCCTGAGCTTCTATATATAAAAAAAATTCAGTTTTCTGCTTGTGTCTCAGCTGAAGGTCATCTGTACATGAGCAAGAGCAAAATAACTATCATGTTTGGCTGCAGAATGCTGTGATTGCATAGCAATGTTTGCAATGGTGCCAATACAATGGTTTAATTGAAGACTAATATTGTTTGTGAAAGTAGAGAAGTGTTATGAATGACCAGATGTGTATTGTATTTATTTGTATTCATTGCTTTCTGTTCCCCCCCTCTTTTTTTTTTTTTCTCCCTGAAAATAATTTATATGATGTAGAAAGTGACAGAAATACCATTACTCTACTTCAACATTATGGCAGAAGTGAAATAATCTTGTAAAAATGTCAGCATAGTTAAGTGGCCAGTTTCTGAAGGAGCACCTTCTGTAGAAGATCATCACTGGGTCCCTCGTCCAAAAAAAAGAAGAAACTGAAGAATATCCAAACTCAGGATCAAATTTACACTTTGATGAGGTCTTGCACTGCTGGCTGGAATTAACCACACTTCTGAAATTGGTGCCTCAGTCTCCAATTGGTTTCTTCCATCAGAAGGCATTTCTGCATGTGCAGAATATTTAAACCAACAAAAATAAACAAAGCAAACAGACCAGTTTTCAGACAAATTATCACTTCAGTTGTTCTCAGCAAAGAACATCAGCTTTTTCCACCCATGTAAATTATAAAGAGCATTTGGAAGTTTTCAACACCATTTCTCTTCTCTGCAAAAAGTAGAAAGTAAGAATTACAATACTGTTTATCAGATAGTAGGCCATCATTTACCTACCATTTCTAAAAGGGGCTAAATCTAGGCTAATTCTAGTAAAAGTGCAGGAAATCTGATACAAGTTGTAGAGTGCAATAGACTATTTTCTTAACCATCTGGAATGGAGCTTTTCTACCACTTAGTTTAACAATTTTCTCAGCCTTCTGGAATGGAGCTTTTCTACCACTTTACTTAGCAACTTTCCCAACTTTCTGGAATGGAGCTTTTCTACTACTTTGTTTAACAATTTTCTCAGCCTTCTGGAATGGAGCTTTTCTACCACTTTATTTAGCAATTTTCTCAACTTTCTGGAATGGAGCTTTTCTACCACTTTGTTTAACAATTTTCTCAATCTTCTGGAATGGAGCTTTTCTACCACTTTGTTTAACAATTTTCTCAATCTTCTGGAATGGAGCTTTTCTACCACTTTGTATAATAATTTTCTCAATATGTTTGCCTTTGAAAACTGCTGATCGCTAGCCTCTCTCCACAAAAAACAAACAAAACCAACATAAAAAGCAACAACAAAAAAGAAAACAAAAAAAAAATCAAACCCTTATAAGTTTCATGATATAGAAACACCAACATGTAAAACCAGGCTGAGCAGAAGAATGTTAATTTAAGATAGTTTTAACTTGCAAACTATAAATTTTTAGGGGCTAGTCAGAAGAGGACAAGTTATATTGAAATCATAAGATAAAATCTAGGAAAGTTTTTCAGCTGGTCCTTTGGATTTGCCAAGTAAGTTTCCCTTTTGACTTCAGATCCTCTTAAAAATACATTGTGTTAAAATATTGTATGCTATCGGTTTATTTTACAAAGCAGCTTGCTATTCAAAACATAACTGAGCAGTCTGGCAATGAAAATTTGGTTAATAATAAAGAATAAACCAGCACAGCACTGCCTGTGTCACATTTCTTTTACTCATCCTTAAAACTCACCAACTACTGAAGTGTAAACAGCAGGTAGGACATCATGATAGTTTGGTATAATATTAACTGGCATACTCTCCAGCAAAGGATGACTGTATTTTCATAATGAAAAGCTAAATAAAGGATGAATAGTAATTTCTTGATGTAGGAACATGCAGCTATTTTGGAGAATACTTCCATTCATGAACACACAGCCAGCTTTATTTTCATTTATTACATTTTACTTTTTTTCACTATCAGATTTTCCACTGATAGTTGGTTA